>NC_053027.1:305006246-305194658 GCF_003073215.2 Triticum urartu
GTGATAGTTTTCACCCTGTTTTCTATTAATTAACAAGGCAACCTTTTCTTTGTTACTACTAGTGAATCTGAAATCATTCGGGGCAGACATAAAATATATCACTTCAACCCAATTATCGCAGCAACTATTTAAAAAGAAATAAGCTAGCTGCCCGTGCGTTGCACGGAACATCAAGATGCATTTGTATGAGTAGTTTATCTTGTGAGAGAAAAGGTTGAACGAGGGAAGGCCTTATTTGCGAACATGGAGAGACGTGTGGGTATATTTTTGCAAAATTGCCATAGTTTCTTTCCTATTTGTTAGATATAAATCCGACGGCCTATATTGCAGGATGGCACGCACACCATCATCACCAACTCTGTTTTCTACTCCCTCCGTCCGAAAATACTTGTGATGAAAATGGATAAAAAGAGATGTATCTAAAACTAAAATACGTCTAGATACATTTCCTTTTATCCATTTTGATGAAAAGTATTTTCGGACGGAGGGAGTATTTGTCTTTTTAGGGATTTCAACAAGTGACTATGACCGGACCTTACCAACATACTCAAAAAAGTAGTCCATAATTTCGATGTTACCCTCTTTTCTTGGCGGTGCAGTGCCATCTGGATACCTCATAAATAAATAAAGTACTCCATGATACTAATATATGATACATGGTGCAGGAGTACTAAGTATTATTAATACAGTTTTGCTAGAACTCATCTAGATGAGATATAATTTGGTCGCATTCATCTTTTATAGCCATTGGAAGTGATGCTATATAAGATGTGTGTGTGCTGACGTGGGTTGTATTTGTTCTTGTGCAATGAACTGACCACTGCATGTCATGTTTGATAGTCTCAAGTCATTAAAAGCATACAAGCCCCACATCTATTCTTGGTTGATTCCTCTATTTATGTCAAAAATAAGAAACCACATGAGAGTTAATGATCCACGCCTATGTGTTTACTATTTGGTTTTCGTAAGATGACTTAATACTCACCTAGACGGAGGGAGTATTCGATTTGACAGTGGGCGGCGCAGTTCCCAATATGGCTTTAATGCAGACGAGGGAGGGAGTAGCAGTTCCCGATATGTTGAACGGCCAATGCATCCTTCTTCAATTAATGCATGAGGGAAGTAATGGGAGGAGGTCCGAGAAAAGAGGCTGCACGATGTGAATGCAATGCAGTTTTCCCTCATTGCCATCATATAAAGGCGCCCCTCCATTCCAATGCATCTACCACATCGTACGCACCTAAGAATTTGCCTAAGCACCTACACTAAGCGCAAAAGAGCTCACTCCAGACCAATGGCGGCGGTGCTCGTGAGCGGCTAGCAGCTGCGCCAGATGGTCCACGACACCGGCCTGCGGCATGGCGCCGAGGATCGTCTCCAGACGGTGTTGGAGACCGGCTGGTGGATGGCCGCCTTCGACGCCAACTACGACTCTTAGTTGGACCTGATGATCGTTGCCACCAACAACAAGTTCATCGTCCTCAAGAAGCTCGCAGACGACATCGCCGTACTCCTCCAGCCGGCGCACCCGGGCTCCTCATTGCCTGCCACCCTAATCGGCCTCCATGGACGGAACCTCTTTCAAGCACTGGTGGCCCTGCGACTGCCCGCCGATGCCACGAAGCATGTCCACCTGGAGGTCGCGCTCGCTGCGAGGCGCCTTGCCCTGCAAGAATTCGTCGACCTACACATCCACATGTACGAGGAAATTGTGTACATAGGTATCTACAAGGCCAGTGAGGACGCTACGACATTGGCCTTCCTCAACCGGCTGGAAGCCTTGGATGCCTTTGCTGAGAAGCACCTCGACCTCGCCACAAAAGCCGCTGCTCCTTAGCCGTCGGTAGGTGGCCGGCGCACTAAGTTGAGGAGGAGGAGGTCATACGTTCGTGGATCCATCTTTCTTCTTGCCTTCTGTAACCACCACTGCGATCGCATCATCGTGGCCTTAATTCTTATTGTGCCGTTGCATTCTCATTCCAGTCAATACCGACATGTGTGATCCCTTTGCTTAATTATATGCATCACTGTAACTAGTACTCCATCCATCAATTTATAAGTAGTTCTTAACTTTTCCATCAACTTCGTGCAACGCGCGGGCATCTTGCTAGACACACTAGAATATGTCTATATAATCCGTATGTGATAGTCCATTTGAAATCTCAAAAAAGAAAAATATTTAGGTAAGGAGGGAGGAATATATTATGAGTATATCAAAACAATAGTGATTTCTTTCAAGTTTGTGAACAAATACTACTATTCTACTACTTTGGATCCGTCGCAACGCACGAGCACATTGCTGGTAAAAGGAAAAGGCCTGCCGCGTACGCGTCGCACCCCCACACGCCCGGGAATCGGGAGTACAACATGGCCCGTCCGGCACGACACATGGCTTAGGGAAGGCGTGTTGCCTAGCATTTTCACTTTCATGTGGGACTGCCGTTGAGCAAACCGACACCCCACCCGCCGCCAGGTTGGAAAAAAGAAACTAGGGGAAGATCTAGCTGTAGCATGGAAGCCAAGAAATTTGGTGTCAGACGGGGCTCGTTGATAGAGTAGGAGCATCCCGTACTATTACTACTCCTACTAGTAACAAGTTTGTACTCCTAATACTATATTCCTAGTACTACCACTATACAACTAGTAGGTACATGCACGGCACAACATTGTAGGAACAAAAAACGGGAAGATCTTGTTGTGGGTGATTTATCTTTTTTTCAATCAACGTAGTATGAATAATATGATGTGGGGGGCACTGAGGGAGTCCTGTATTAGGGGGTCTCCGGACAGCCGGATTATATCCTTTGGCCGGACTGATGGACTATGAAGATACAAGACTGAAGACTTCGTCTCGTGTCCGGATGGGACTCTACTTGGCGTGGAAGGCAAGCTTAGGGAATACGGATATGTATATCTCCTCCTTTGTAACCGACCTTGTGTAACCCTAGCCCTTTCCAGTGTCTATATAAAACGGAGGGTTTTAGTCCGTAGGACAACATACAATCAGACCATAGGCTAGCTTCTAGGGTTTAGCCTCTCCGATCTCATGGTAGATCAACTCTGCCTCCATCAAGAGGGCCCGAACCTGGGTAAAACATCGTGTTCCCTGCCTCCTGTTACCATCCGCCTTAGATGCACAGTTTGGGACCCCCTACCCGAGATCCGCCGGTTTTGACACCGACATTGGTGCTTTCATTGAGAGTTCCTCTGTGCTGTTGCCAGAAGGAAGGATGTCTCGTCTCGTCTCGTCTTTAAAGACGGTACTACTGTTGGGGGAGCTTTGGCTGTCGGCCAAACTCTCCGGCTAGTCGGTTTCATCATGACCGCCTGTTCGGCCGCCGTGCCGAGGATGACTTCTCGGGTCATCGAAAACAGCCTCCACGTCAAATCGGCACTCGCCGAACAGATGGATCCAATGGAGCTCGCCTCCTTAAATGAGCTCTTGGATCGCATCGCCGCCTTGGGAGTCGCTACGGACTATGATCGGATTGGGCTTAAACCCGATCAAAGGGAGATTAACTCTCCACCGGTCACCCATCATATTGCAGTGGTGGAGGAACAATGCGGCGACCTTTCCTCTATCTTGACCAACTATGTCCGGATTCCCGAGCTCTTCGAGCCGGACGCCCGTTCGCAGGAGGATAACATCCAATCCCTGAACTTAGAGTCAGGCAGCGGGCCAGGATTATCGGGTAACACCCCAGAACCGGAACTTCCAAAATTGGAAACTCCTCGGCCCCTGGATTCCAGATCAGGTAAGGGTTCGGATTCAATTCCACCCACCCACCCAAACATAAGCAATCTTTCCCACATTACGCAAGAGCCCCAGGAAACAGTACATCACTATTGGGCCAGATTCCTCCTTGCGATGAACAAGGTTAAGGACTGTCGCGAGGAAGACGCAATCCTATTTTTCTACAATAATTGCACGGACAAGGGAATCCTTAACGCCATAAATCGCCGTGAGATAACACGCTTTGCTGACTTGGCGTCCATAGTACGAAAGTACTGTGCGATGGAAAGTGCCTGGAAAACCGAAGCAAACTTTTGGGATAATCCGGCCCTGAATACAAACTCAGTCCGAAATAAAAGGGTGCATTATCACAATAGACCCGGGTCAACTACCAAAAAGAAAAAACCCTCTATAGGGCATGGAACCGTACTGGCAGGATGGCTCAACGGGCCCTACAAAATTCATAGTACAGCGGATACAATACCAACGCACAGCCTTAGAGCATGTTGGATACTTCGGCAGGTGGCCAAAATTGGTGAGGATCTTCTTATCCCAAATACCATAGCGCACCATCCCGTGGATAACAATACGGTGTTAACAGTCTCTGAGACCTTCGCGTCAAATAATAGGCGCAAGCGAACACTCCGCAGCATGGCCGAAATCTGCCACGTAGCAGCAATAAATCCATGGAGTGACACGGCTATTACCTTCAATGCTAGTGATGAACCTAAATTCCAAACAGCTCGAGCACCAGCCACACTAGTCCTCAGTCCAATCGTGGACGGCTTTTGACTCACCAAAGTACTCATGGACGGCGGCAGCGGATTAAACCTCATCTATGAGGAAACTCTTCAAAAGATGGAAATAGGCTGGAACCGTATTGAGCAAAATAGCACAACCTTTAGAGGAATCATCCCCAGTCGGGAAGCACGTTGTGCTGGGAAAATCACACTAGATGTGGTATTCGGCACGCCGGATAATTACAGGTCTGAAGAAATTACATTCCAAGTGGCTCCGTTCAGAAGTGGTTATCACGCCCTTTTAGGACGGGAGGCATTCACAATCTTCCAAGCCGTACCCCATTACGGGTACATGAAACTCAAAATGCCCGGGCCCAACGGAATCATCACTTTCACCAGCGATCCGGACCCGGCACTCCGTGCCGAAAAAATAGCCGCACTGGCCCTCGAGGCATTATCCGAAGCCCTCTCGGCCGAGGAATTAACCACGCTACGCTCCATAGTGGACAATGACGACGTGATACTCGACAAGAGATCCAAGTCCACCTCTTTTAAACCAGCGCATGAAATAGTCAAATTCCAAGTCCACCCAACGGACCCTACAAAAACAGCCTCCATCGGGGCACAGTTAAACCCCGCTATGGACGCCGCACTACGAGAGTTCCTGCGCGTGAACTGGGACATATTCGCCTGGCATCCCTCAGACATGCCAGGAATCCCACGCAGGCTGGCCGAGCATAGCCTCAATATCCTAAAGGGATTCAAGCCGGTCAAGCAAGCTCTTCGGCGTTTCCCCAAACCTAAGAGACAGGCCATGGGATAGGAACTAGCCAAGTTATTGGAGGCCGGATTCATCAGAGAAATAAAACACCCGGACTGGCTAGCAAACCTGGTGATGGTACCAAAGAAGGACAAATCCTGGCACCTTTGTGTCGACTTCAAAGACCTCAATAAAGCTTGCCCAAAGGATCCCTTCCCCCTCCCATGCATCGATCAAATCATTGATGCTACCACAGGACACGAGTCATTGTGTTTCCTCGACGCAAACTCTGGTTACCACCAAATCAAGATGGCAGAGTCTGACCAAGCCGCAACGGCATTAATCACACCATACGGTCCCTTCTGTTTTCACACAATGCCTTTTGGGCTCAAAAACGCCGGCGCAACATATCAGCGCATGATTCAGACATATCTGGAGAAACAAATCGGCAAAACAGTAGAGGCATACATAGACGATGTGGTCGTCAGAACCAAACATGTCGACTCTTTGATAGACGACTTGAGGCTTACATTCGACAACCTCCGAACATACGACATCAAGCTTAATCCGGAAAAATGCGTTTTCGGCGTACCAGCCAGAAAGCTCCTGGGTTGCATTATCTCCAGTAGAGGTATTGAAGCTAATCTGGCCAAAATCCGAGCTTTGTCACAGTTGGCTACCCCAACAGACCTCAAACAAATCCATAAGTTAATTGGATGCATGGAGGCTATAAGCCGCTTTATCTCCCGCTTAGGAGAAAAGGCTTTACCCCTTTATCGCCTCCTTCGGCGCACCGAACACTTCGAGTGGACGGATGCGGCCACAGCCGGATTGGAAGAAATAAAGGCCATCTTGGCAACCAACCCAATACTGGCCGCGCCAAACATCGGCGAACCAATGCCATTGCACATTGTGGCAACTCATCAAGTTGTAAGCGCGGTGCCCGTTATCGAACGGGAAGCGGACGGACACAAATTCCCTCTTCAAAAGCCGGTATACTATGTATCCACTGTCCTCACTCCATGCAAATCACGGTACCCGCATTACCAAAAGATAGCATATGCGGTATTCATGGCATCGCGGAAGCTGCGACACTACTTTCAAGAGTGTTCGATTACAGTAGCCTCGGAAGTGCCACTTAATGATATTATAAACAACCGAGACGCTACGGGCCGGATTGCCAAATGGGCCATTGAGCTCCTCCCGTTCAACATAACATACAAACCTCGACGAGCCATTAAGTCGCAAGTATTGGCTGACTTCGTCGCCGTATGGACGGAGGACGAACTCCCTAAAGTGTACGGCGCATACTCCAATTGGATCATGCACTTCGATAGTTCTAAAATGCTGGCTGGTCTAGGGGCTGGCGTCGTCCTGACGTCCCCAACCGGAGATACCGTTCAGTATTATTGCAAATATTGTATACAGACTCCAACAATGCAGCCGAATACGAAGCTCTGTTGCATGGTCTTCGGATGGCAGTCTCCATGGGCATTCAACGCCTGGAGGTGCGTGGGGATTCAAACCTCGCAATATCCCAAATAAATGGAGACTTTGATGCCAAGGTTCCGAAAATGGCGACCTATCGAAACGCCGTCCTAACAATGTCAGCTCGGTTCGAGGGGCTCGAATTTCACCATGTGGCTCGGGAAAACAATCAGGCGGCGGATATCCTCGCCCGCATCGGCGCAAAACATGATGCGGTCCCCCCCAACATATTTCTAGAAAGGCTGTTCAAGCCATCCGTAGTATGGGAAGGGGACACCGGTAACAACAGTCCGGACCCGGCCAAAATACCCAATACCGAACTCTCTGAAACAATCGGAGGCTCCGCCACCGAAATAACACCTTCAGCTCACGAAATAATGGTCATTATCGCCCCGTGGACAGAACAATTCCTGGCCTACCTAACTAGACAGGAACTTTCGGAGGACCAAAATGAGGAACGCTGCATAGTGCGGCGATCCAAGGCCTACATGGTCCATGAGGGAGAATTGTAGAAAAAAAGCACTACCGGAGTCCTTCAAAGGTGCATCTCCGAAGAGGAAGGGTGGAATCTTTTGGCCGAAATTCACGCCGGACTCGGCGGTCATCACGCTGCAGCCCGGGCTCTTGTAAGCAAGGCTTTCCGTATAGGATTCTATTGGCCAACGGCCCGGGCAGATGCATAGGACTTGGTCCAACACTGCGCAGGTTGCCAGCTCTTCGCAAATCAAAGCCACATGCCACCCACCGCCCTCCAAACAATCCCCGTTACATGGCCCTTTGCGGTCTGGGGGCTTGACATGGTTGGACCCCTTAAAGGGGGAACCCACAAGAAAAAATACTTATTGGTCATGGTGGATAAATTCACCAAATGGATAGAGCCCAAACCTGTTAAAACAGCCGAATCCGGACCAGTGATAGACTTCATATCCGGGGTTGTACACCGTTATGGCGTCCCCCACAGCATCATCACTGATAATGGCACGAACTTCACGACCAATGAGGTAAAACTCTAGTGCAGCAAAATGGGCATCAAGCTCGATTATGCTTCAGTCTATCACCCACAAACCAACGGTCAAGTCGAGCGAGCAAACAGTCTTATAATGAGCGGCATTAAACCCAGATTAGTGCTCTCCTTAGAGGACTCTAACACACACTGGGTCGAGGAGCTCGACTCCGTACTCTGGGGGCTGCGGACCACGCTGAATCGTAGTACCGGATATACACCCTTCTTTATGGTGTACGGCGCAGAGGCAGTCTTGCCTAGTGACATAATTCATGACTCACCTTGAGTGCACATGTATGAAGAAAGAGAAGCCGAGCTCGATCGGTAGGACAGTTTGGATACCCTCGAGGAGGAACACGACGTAGCCAAAGCCCGTTCCACATTTTATCAGCAAAAAGCTCGCAGATACCTAAGCAGAGAAGTACGGGCCAAAACTTATAACGTTGGCGAACTAGTTCTACGCCTGCGGATAAGAAAAAGAACAAGCTCGAGCCCAAATGGGAAGGTCCATTCATTATTGACCAAGTTCTGACCGGTGGAGCGTACCGACTGCGGGATGCATCGACTAGTCGACTCGAGCCGAACCCATGGAACGTGGCCAGGCTCCGAAGATTCTACGCCTAGCACCGGACTCTATGTTAGTCCCCTCCCTTTGTCCATTTTCTGCATATACATTATCTGTCTTGTTTCTCTTTCTTTCTTTCTTTTATTATTCCTCTAGGCCTTCAAGGGTCACCTTGTGCCTCGCTTGCACATTACAGATGCGCTAGCCGCACTCTTCATACCTGGGGGCTTCTTTCACAGAAGCTTAAATTATTTATCTGGGCCTCATGCCCCACACATGTGTTATACTTCCGCATGTACCTTTTTTCACCATTATATGCATCGATATGACTTAAGTTTTGGCCAAGATGGGTTGCTTGGCTCTTGTATTTATGCCCTACATTCATGTTAATTCGGCTAGGGCATAAGGGGAGCACCTCTGCGATTGTTACTGCCGGGTCAGCCGTATGTGTACCTCAGACTGGGTGAAGCCGAAAGCTAGCGTTCTTAAGGGAATATTCGGTCGGTGAACAAAAGATGATTTTTATTTATTGTCCATATCTGCCCCCAGATGTTCTTCCTGCGTTTCCTATTGCAGTCCGGACATGCACTTTAGGGCATGCTTACCCAGGGAAAGGAACCCTTAATGGAACTATTCTCCCTGGAAGATGTTTCTTACTACCCATGTAATATAACATAACTAGTTTGGCACATGTCTGATAAAGCACTAATGACCCCTACGCTTGGTCTCCACGCATACCCTGGTTCTTATATAACTGACCGGGTATTCGGATACACTCCGAACTATTGGGCCTGGAGGTTGAAGCGAAAAGGTCCGCAACGACAAATGATCTACAATCCGGCTAGAAGGCATTATACATGTCACTTTAATTACATAGTCATGCAGACTGACTAAATTCTTCTTCTATACCATCCAACAGGCGGTCTAGCTTATAATCCTGTTGAGAATACTTTGCGGCTAATACTACTTGCCCATAAACTAAGCTAACGGGGATCTCTTTTCCGTCGGGCCCCACAGGTCCGACCTCGGCCATGTGATTTGGGTCTGCCTTGGTATACCGCGTCTTCACCATGGCCCAGACTTCTCTGGCACCCTGTCGGCAGGTTGATACCTTCCATAATCGGAAGCGCCTCCGTGCTCCCTTGAGCTTCTCCGCAAGCTCGGCAGCGCCCTCTGGCAGGGATACGGACGGCCACAAGGCCTGGGCAACACCCTACATCACCTGCCGAACTGGTTCGTGCAGATGTGACAGCTCGAACAGAATATCACCCGCAAACCCAGGCATTTCCTCCGTGGGACGACCCGTCAGCATACCTATAGACATAACGCTGTTAGTTGGCTTCTTCGCCGAACTCCTTTAAAAGGATTCGTTCATGTAACGCCCTCGATGCGGCTATATCCCCCACGTGTCGAAGCATGACTTAGAGGCATAACCGCATTGAAAGTAATGTCGCAAGTGAGGTAATCTTCACACACCCCATGTAATACATAAGGGAAAGAGATACATAGTTGGCTCACAATCGCCACTTCACACAATACATGGATAAAGCATTACAACATCCGGATACAAACAAGGTCCGACTACGGAACCAAAATAAAAGAAGGCTACCCCAAATGCTGCACAGATCCCCGATCGACCCCAACTGGGCTCCACTACTGATCAACTGGAAACAGAACAACACGAAGGACAAGATCTTCATCGAGCTCCTCCTGGAGCTTGGTTGCGTCATCTGCTCGGTAACATCGGCACCTGCAAACTGGTTTTGGAAGTATCTGTGAGCCACGGGGACTCAGCAATCTCACACCCTCGCGATCAAGACTATTTAAGCTTATAGGAAGGGTAAAAGGTATGAGGAGGAGCTGCATCAAGCGACTAGCATATATGGTGGCTAAACATACGCAAATGAGAGCGAGAAGAGAAGGCGAGGCACGGTCGATAAAACTATGATCAAGAAGTGATCCTAGAACAACCTACGTCAAGCATAACTCCAACACCATGTTCACTTCTCAGACTCCGCCGAGAAGAGACCATCACGGTTACACACACGGTTGATGTATTTTTGTTAAGATCAACTTCAGGTTTTCTACAACCGGACATTAACAAATTCCCATCTGCCCATAACCGCGGGCACGACTTTCGAAAGGTCAAATCCCTGCAGGGGTGTCCCAACTTAGCCCATCACAAGCTCTCGCGGTCAACGAAGGATATTCCTTCTCCCAAGACAATCCGATCAGACTCGGCATCCCGGTTACAAGACATCCTCGACAATGGTAAAACTAAAGCAGAAAAGCCACCCAGATGTGCCGACAAATCCCGATAGGAGCTGCACATATCTCGTTCTCAGGGCACACCGGATGAGCCAGACGTCGGGTGGGCCAGCCCAGAGTTTCCCCTGGTAGCTCCGGACATCGCTTAGTTTGGACCAACACTTAGACAAGCACTGGCCCGGGGGGTTAAAATAAAGATGACCCTCGGGATGCGCGACTCCCTAGAGAAAAAGGCTAGGTGGCGAATGGTAAAACCAATGTTGGGCCTTGCTGGAGGAGTTTTATTCAAGGCAAACTGTCAAGGGGTTCCCATTATAACCCAACCGTGTAAGGAACGCAAAATCCAGGAACATAACACCGATATGACGGAAACTAGGGCGGCAAGAGTGGAACAAAACACCAGACATAAGGCCGAGCCTTCCACCCTTTACCAAGTATATAGGATGCAATTATAATAAGATATATTGTGATATCCCAACACCATGTTCCAACATAGAACAAACTCCAATCTTCACCTGCAACTAACAACGCTATAAGAGGGGCTGAGCAAAGTGGTAACATAGCCAAACAACGGTTCGCTAGGACAAGGTGGGTTAGAGGCTTGGCTCAAAAATATGGGAGGCATGATAAGAAAGTGGTAGGTATTGCAGCATAGGCATAGCAAAAGAGCGAGCAACTAGCAAGCAAAGATAGAAGTGATTTCGATCGTATGGTCATCTTGCCTGAAATCCCGCAAGGAAGAAGAACGAGTCCATGAAGAAGACAAATGGACGTAGTCGAACGGGTCCTCACAAACGCGACGTTATCAGGACCAACCCGAGGAACCAACACCGGAAAGAAGCACACAACATGGTAAACAACCAACACATGAACATGGCATGATATGCGGGATGCGGTATGTGATGCATATGCATGATGTGCAAAGGAATGATTGAACCTGGCCTCAACATGGAAATCCAAGGGTGCCACTGGAAAGGTGAGGTGATTTCGGTCGAGATCGATATAAAGATCACCGGAATCGGATGCACGGTTTGGAAATGGCAAGCAAAACAAATATGGCACCGGTCTGCGATAAACAGCAAGTAGCCATCTAAATGCAACAAGATCAATATGCTACAGCACTCAAACATGGCAACCAAATACATGGCAGGGATCCATTCATGATGTTTGACAAAAGATGAACAATGAGCTACGACTAATTCACTCAATAACAAGTTCAAACAAGCATGGCAAAAGTGCAAATGATAACAGGTTTCAGACTTTGTGAAATAACAACAAATCAGGAATTTATCATCAGGAAGCAATCTTTAGAGCATGAAAAAAATGCTACAAGAACGTATCATGGCAAAGCAAGGCATGGCATGAAGCTACTCTAAGCATATAACAAAAGTCCCTTAGTGACCTTGAGCCAAAAGGGATCAGAAAATACAATTGCAAGCATGTGAACGTAGCAAAAACATAAACAGATTCAGACTTAGTGAAAAACTGGAGCATGGCAAATCAGTTAACGAGTAGGCATGTTTACGAGCTCGATGCACTCACTACAAAGCCTGGCATGACAATCTAAGCATACACCCATCAAGAAGACATGACATAGAAGCTATACATGGCAAGAACAACAACATAGCATGCACGGATCAACAACAACAACCTCGGCAAAATCGCTAAACATGCTAACGATCTGCTAGGAACAATTTATAGCAAAAGTAGAGCTCGATTGACTCAAGATAGGGTGCTCCATGTTTGCAAACAAAGACATGGATGGATAGAGAACCGCAATATTAACAAAACATCCTTAATGATCATCCTCGAAAGAGGCACGGATCACTAGGAAACAACATGAACATATGGCATAAAAACAATATCAGGACAAGGACTTGGTGAAAATCTAAGTCCCTGAAATCAGCATCAACGAGTAGGCTACTTTGCATGCTTGTGCTAGTCACCATGAAGATCACAAAAATACATGGCATACACCCCTGTAAAGATGGCATGTCATATAACAAAACACATGTAGAGCTCAGGATCATAGCATGCACACAATAATCATGACAAAAATGACAAAAGTGCATTGGCTGAAACAGATCTGAAACTATCCTCACATAGCCCTCTTCCAACAGCATTTCGGGCATCAGGATGAGCTCAAATGAAAATGGTGCAATGAGATGAAATGACGCACTCGTCAAGACGAACATTTTGAAATGCTACACGCACGAATCGGAGCTACAGATGCAGAGTTATGCCATGATGAAAATGCCTAAAAATTATTGGGACAAAATGACTTAGGGAAAATTTGGACCTCGCGGAAAGTCAACGCGGGATGGCGCGGTGCGGGACGACACGATTCGGGACGGAGGGGCGCGTTTGGTTCGGATCCCGGTGGATCTCATCCCACCTGGACGGATTTGACCGGATCCGACTCCGGCGAGGGCGAGCGGGTTCCGGCGAGCGGCGCGGGGCGGCGCCGGTGGACGACGCCGGCGAGGCGGCAGCGGACGATGAGGAGGCTCGCCACGGCGGAGCACGCCGGCGACGAGAAGGGCGGCGGCCGGGCGATTGGCGGCGGGGTGCGGCAAAGAGGGCGACAGGCAACGGCGCGCGCGCGGAAGCCGAGGCCAGGGGAAGGCGGCGGCGCAGTCGAGGTGAGGCGGCGGCCGGCGGCGAGCGAGCGGGGCGGCGCCGGCGAGCACAGGCGGCGGGGCGCGCGGACGGGCGGCGGGCACGGCGCCGGGCCCGCTGGGCCGGACGCGGGCCTGGCAGGCCGCGGCGGGCGCGGGGCGGATGGGGGCTGAGGTGGCGGCGCCCTATTAGAGGAGAGAGGCGGAGGAGGCGACGTGGCGCCTCATGATTGGCCGGGGCGACGTGGCTGGAGGCGGTGGACGCGTCCGGCGGCGGAGTGGACATGTCCGGCGCGGCGTGGAGGGAAAATCTAGGGTTTCGTCCGCGAAAATGAACGGGGTGCACATATTTATAGGTAGAGGGAGCTAGGAGAGTCCAAATGAGGTGCGGTTTTCGGCCACGCGATCGTGATCGAACGACCAAGATGATGGAGGAGGTTTAGGTGGGTTTTGGGCCACTTTGGAAAGGTGTTGGATTGCAACACACACGAGGCCTTTTCGGTCCCTCGGTTAACCGTTGGAGTATCAAACGAAGTCCAAATGGCACGAAACTTGACAGGCGGTCTATCGGTAGTAAATCAAGGCTGCATGACAAGTTTCGGTCCAATCCGAAAATGTTTAACACCCGCACACGAAAAGAGGTAGAAAGGGATACCGGGTGACATAGGAGTACCGGATTGCAAAACAGACAACGGGGAAAATGCTCGGATGCATGAGACGAACATGTATGCAAATGAAATGCACATGATGACATGATACGGAATGCATGACACACAAGAAATGACAAGGAAACAACGGCGAATAACTGGAGGACACCTGGCACATCGGTCTCGGGGCGTTATAGTTCAAGCACTTACTAAAAATGTCGCGCCGAAGCCGCTTATTCTTCTTCTCGGAGTATGCAAGCTGGCCCCGAACGTCTTTTAGTTCCACGCTCAGCTTAATATTGTCATCTTGGAGATTGTTTTTCTCCCACCTAACCTCAGTCAGCACGTGTTTGCCAGCCTCTAGCTGTCGCATAACATGTTCGTCCTCTGGATTCTCTCCGGATTCATTTGCAACATATGTTGTTAGATCTGCAGCCATGTCGCACTTTATATGGTAACCATCACTCTTTAAAGTAAATGTTACCAGCAGGTGACTTTTTCAGTTCCTGCAATGCGGCCACAGCAGCCCGCAGTTGGGTCTTGCATTCCTCCAGCTCCTGTGACAGCCTAGTATTCTTCTCTGTAAGAACCTACACAATAAAGATGATCCTTAAATCAGTTCTGCTAACTGTTTCAAGTCTCAGGGGCTACTGATACATATAAATCGTCAGATTTACTCACCCGTACATCCTTTACATACTGATCTGTGGCTCTGGCTAGACCATCTTGAGCAGCACGGAGGTACGCCTCTCCAGAATTGAAGGCGTCAAACGCCTCTGGTGAGAAACAAGCGTCACGGAGTACGGCCCGATGGCGCCTATGATTCATGGCGCTTTCCACTTCGGAGTTTGTAGCGGATAATCTACCCGCATCCTCTATAGGGGGATTATCCGGCGCCTGCCCCATATCGGCTTCTGCCTCCATGTCCGGTCCTGGCGCCCGACTGGTGGAAGCGTGATTAGCAACATCGCCGGACATATTCCGGCGAGCGTTTTTTCTGTTAAAGAAACGCGGGCGTCATTACATTTTGAGAAAGACGACAACCACGGAGCGCGGTTTTTCTTATACCTTTACACCGGCGTATCCATCCTGGCCGCCTTCCTTTTTGGCCTACCCGGCCTCGGTGCCTCTTGTTGGCGAGTTGCTGCGGGTTCGGCGGGGCGTCCCGAATGCCTTCCCTGTAAAAGATGCCATGTGTATATGGTGGGTGAAGTTCCTAAAAGGGAATCCTAGTTTTGGAGTTGGGATTTTTGGTTTTACTTACTTGCGATGCAGGGAGCAGTCCGGGATAGTCGGCCGTAATGGCCACCATGGCATCTTCACAGCTTAACTGATAGAACTGCCGGTCTATCAGCTCCACGAATATAACTGAATCTTCTTCGAGTCCGGAGTCGAGGGCCCGGTCAGGGTCCTCTGGTTGTGGAGAAGGGCTGCTGACCTCCTTTATGGCTTTTCACAGTTCCTGCCACAAAATGGCATGGTGAATAATTACGACAAAGAATGCGGGAAAAATGGGAGCAGGGAGATATAACTTACCCAGCTTGGAGGATTGTACATGGAGAATCCATCCCGTGGCTAGATGCGGGTGAACTCCTCTTCCTCACCCTTAAACATTTCGGACAGAATTTTCACTAAAGCGGCAGCCTTGTCCGGACCCTTACGCCCCCAGCAGGTGGCGCCATCCGCCCTGTTATAACACCACAAGGGGTGCCCACGGTATTGAATTGGTTGCACTCCCCGCATTATGCAAATAGACATAACTTCGATTATTGTCAATCCTGATTGAGCCAGTGCTTTGATCCGTTCATGAGATAGAGGACTTCTCTGTTGTCTTCCGCCTGGGGGCTCCGTGGGCGCAAACTTCGGCGCTTCTTCAGAGGAGCATTGTTGAACTCAGGAAGACCCCGCCGAACAGGGTCCGAAAGGGGAATGTCATCCATATAAAACCATTCTGAAGGACAGTCTTCGGACGACATCTTCGCGGTACCGGACAGGTATCCGGTATCGGCGATGCGCCATATTTCGGCTCCGCCCACTTGATAAAGTGATCTCCTCTGTATGTGAGGGACCAGGCAAAATAGCCTTTTCCACAGCTTGAAGTGAGCCTCGCAGCCCAGGAACAACTCGCAGAGAGCAACATAGCCGGCAATATGTAGAATGGAGGCAGGGGTGAGATTGTGTAATTGGAGGCCGTAGAACTCCAGGAGCCCGCGGAGGAACGGATGAATTGGAAATCCGAGTCCCCTTAGTAAATAAGGAACAAGGCAGACCCGTTCCCCCATGGAGGGACAGGGAAAGCTCTCCGCTTGCTCCCCGCCATTGTAGGTGGCAAGCCCGGCTCGAACGGGCACCATATACGCCGGAGGGAGAAATCCCTTAGTCTGCAGTTCGACTAATCCACTGTGCGGGACGGAACACCTCTCCCAATCCCCGGGCTTAGGGCTATGGGGGCGGGAGGAGGAGCTGCGGAGGTCGGCCATGCTGGAATGGATCTTTCCGAAACGCGCTTTGATGGATTCTCGCTGGGGGAGGATGGTATGGATCGGATCTAAGAATCCCCATCCCTTTAATAGACAATTTATTTATCTAGCTAGGGGGCGAATGTAAAAATGCCCTGGCGCCTCGTATTCATTCGATGCGTGGGAGAAAGCCCTTCTTGGGCATAGAAGCCAAGAGGTTCAACATTTATGGAGCTGGACACTGCTTGCGAACACTTGAAAATTGGAGAAGAACCCGCCTTGCAATGCCGAAGACAACACTGCGCGCTGGACTCATCGTCATTGAAGCCTGGTTCGGGGCCTACTAAGGGAGTCCTGTATTAGGGGGTCTCCGGACAGCCGGATTATATCCTTTGGCCGGACTAATGGACTATGAAGATACAAGATTGAAGACTTCGTCTTGTGTCCAGATGGGACTCTACTTGGCGTGGAAGGCAAGCTTAGGCAATACGGATATGTATATCTCCTCCTTTGTAACTGACCTTGTGTAACCCTAGCTCTTTCCGTTGTCTATATAAACCGGAGGGTTTTAGTCCGTAGGACAACATACAATCAGACCATAGGCTAGCTTCTAGGCTTTAGCCTCTCCGATGTCGTGGTAGATCAACTCTTGTAATACTCATATCATCAAGAATAAATCAAGCAGGACGTAGGGTTTTACCTCCATCAAGAGGGCCCGAACCTGGGTAAAACATCATGTTCCCTGCCTCCTGTTACCATCCGCCTTAGACGCACAGTTCGGGACCTCCTACCCGAGATCCGCCGGTTTTGAAACCGACAGGCACCCATGAAGCTTATGTGGCTCTTTGCATGGCTACGAAAGGTTAGAGAGAAATAAATAGATAATGTGTTTAGAGTGCACTCCACTAAATAGATATCTATACTTTGGATCCGTTGCAACGGACTGGCACATCTATATCTATACCCCCTATATAGTGTGTGAAAAACTTTGAAAGTTGGTCGTTGGATGAAGCCAATCCGATGGTACAAAGATGGCAAATCCGAGCACTACTGGCCGTTGGATATCATCCACCAGATTCTGCCACATGTATAATCTAGAAGACTCCATGGTTGAACTTAATTCATGACTAAGGGCCTCTTTGATTCATAGGATTGCAAAAACACAAGAATAGGAAAAAAGTAGGATTGGAATGGCATGTTCATTGGATCCCTATAGGATTTAGTTTGTTAGATTGTGTCACATGAAAAACGAAGGATTTCTTTCAAGAGGTTGGAGTGCATGTTAGAATTCCTGTGAAACATAGTACAAATGAATCCTTAGGAAAATATTCTACATGATTCAATCCTACGAATCAAACGACCAATGTATGAAAAATTCCTAAGGATTCTAATCCTTCAAAGATCCTATGAAAATCCTTTGAATCAAACAGACCCTAACTTTGCCACAACTAAGCTTAGGCAAAGTTATTAGTTCTTCAAAACAAGAGAAACAAGTTGGCAAGCCTAAGGGAATCTTGCCACATTTTTTGTGTGTATGTCATGTGGGGCCTTAGTGTGGCTTGCCTAAGGTGTGGCTTGAATCAAACACTCGCCTAAGTTAATCAAACTTGCCTAACCTTACATTCCACCAGAATTTGCCACATGTTAGAATCCAGAAAACTCCACATGTAGAAGCATAATGCACAAACCACCAGAATCTCATGCGTGCAATGCACGTGTACCTTACTAGTACTAGTTGGTAGTAGTAAGAAACAAATTCCAGTTTTGGCATGAGCTCGTACTGCGGGAGCAACACAAGGCCTGCCGCGGGAGTTACATTTCCCTCTCGGGGCCCACGGGACCGAACTTCAGTGGCTTAGTGGTAGAAATAAGAAACGTGATGGTCGCCGTGGTTCAACTTCCATGGACAAGCTGTTATGTTTGCTGACACATGTATATCAAAACTAGAGTGTTTATATTTCAAGCACGTGAACAAGTATTATTCTACTACTTTGGATCCATTGCAACGCACGGGCCAGCACATTGGTAGTAGTAGTGTCCATCTCTATCTCTAGAGGCCTTCCCTCGTTCATCCTTTTCTCTCACAAGATAAACTACTCATACAAATGCATCTTGATGTTCCGTGGAACGCACAAGGATGTTTCCTTGGGGGTCTCTCAAGCGCGGCATGGCCGTAGTTGCAAGTTGACACCCCTTGAGATGCCGACGTTGAGGGGCACTCGGATTTCCTCCGATGAGCAGGTAAGATGAGTTTGATCACGTAGTAAATGCATTCTAAAGACTACTTCTGTGTCCATTTCCTAATTCTCCCCCTGCCCACTGTTTCACAGGTTAGGCTCGGTGCGAGTGGAGATTGGCTTGCATATGTACGGGAGGGTACCAACATCAATTTGCACAACATTTACAACAGTGAAACCGTTCCTGTAGAACCTTTGTCCAACATTGGGATCAGCCATGCAATGGGCCACCACATGAATTGGTACGATGGAACCACGATGAGATTGATAAGATAGCACAAACCTTGCACATGGCGGTCAAAGGCGGACCATGCTATCTGCGGCCGATTTGTTGTTGTACGAGTAGGAAGACGCTGTGCTCCTTTCTAACCGCATCTCCGCGGTGACACACCAGGGGACTTATTTTGTATGGGACACATCCTACGATATACTCCCTCTCTCCTAGTTTATTTGTTTTGAATCTTTTTGTTTTATAAGTTTCAAATTCAAATTTAGAGCTCCCCATCACATGTTGAGATTACAATGTCCATTAAATCGTTGCGTGCATGTATAGTAAAGAAACAAATCTCTAGTTTGGCACGAGTTCGGGCTGCGGGAGCACCACAAGCCCTGGCACAGGAGTTACATTTCCCTCTCAGGGCCGTCAGGACTGAGCTTCAGCGCCTTACTACACCTACTTTTGAGTCAATAACATGTGGACCCGATAGGTGACTGGTCCACATGTAATGCTCCCATAGGCAGAGGGGCAGTGGGGCCAAGAGGGTTGAGCCACAGGTCGGGGGACGTGTGGTTTCATGGGTTCGAGCGGCGTCGTGGGAATCGTGGATGGCTATGGTAGAAACTTGATGCTCGCTGCATTTTAGGTGGCCCACATGTCATGCACACAAAGGCAGAGGGGCGGTGCGGCCGAGAGGGGTGAGGCGGACGTCGGGGGGCGTGGTGCCATGGGTTGGAGAGGCGTCGTGGGAATCGCGAGATGAAACGTGATGGTCGCCGTAGTTGAACTTCCATGGACAAGCTGTCATGTCTACGGACACATGCACTGCATACCGATCACTGGAAGGAGTAGTAGAGAAAGCTATATATGCGGATAAATAGTTCCTTATAGTCAAGCGGACCCATGCTCCTACTCTGGTCGAAAGACATGCACACCATCGAAATAGTCCATCAATATCAATATACGCCGAGAGGGAATAAATTTTTTTACAAGAGAGGAAATAGTTCATCCATCCATAATGCCCTCCTGCTCGTACGTCAAGGGATAATCCTCCCATCCAGACGATCTTAATGGCACCGTCTCATCACCCTTCTGAAGATTTGTACTGAGCACAAAATTTGCTACGTCGAATAGAGATGGTGTCTGTTTATCACAAACTTCTACAGGAATTTTGATTCTGGTTTGTAGGTCAGCGATGCTATTCAAATCAAGGTTGTACGGCTCCAGCTTCTGTTTTTCCCCTTTGATGGCTGCCCCACAGAAGTATACGTCCTCCCGAGACAAGAAATCGTGAAGCTCACCTGGTATGGAGGGTGAGTGTATGATGTGGTATGCCAAAACATCATCTTCGAAGCACAGCTGAAGGACGGCGGCGCGTTGGATCTTCCCACGGGCACGCTCCGTGTACTCTGCATCGAGACCGATGACCCTCGTCTCTACCTTTTCGAGGGAGTTGGATACATTGTTGATCGACTGCCGAACAACCCTTGGGTGGACGGTGATGGTGGCAACTATGCGCATCGAGCCTTCGACGAGGACATGTTGGACACTAAAAACCTGCATCTCGATATCTATCGCCATTTGGAACCGCTGGAACGGAGGGCTATGGTTTGGAGAATTAGGATTAGATGGCTAGTCTAACTGAACTAGTAGATGATTATTTAAAGAGGTTAAAACAATGTGAACATAGTGGGGTTTGGATGCAAATGAAGACGAAGGGGAGGTGAAGAAGCCAAGGAGAATCGGTTCCCGATGGAGAAGTAAATGGGAGAAGTGGCGTGCACGCAGTTGATTAGACGGCTAGGTAGACTAAATGAAAAGGCTATGCGGGTGGACTGATGAGTCGTACCTGTTTGTGTACATGCCCATCCTTCCTGATAGGTGGGACCTATGCAAACAGATAAAAAAATGTGTTGTAGTTTTTTTGAGCGCGTGGGTGGGAGACACAACATTCTCTGGTTAAGGAATACTCCCTCCGTTTAGGTGAGTATAAGTCACCTTATGAAAATCAGGTTTTCCCAAAACCTTTTGGCGTGGAGCATTAACTTCCTGCTCGATCCCCTCCCAGCCTCGTTAGCCAGCATTCTCTTCCTCTGCTGCCACGTTCTACCTATCCATTTTTCCTCTTCTCAAGTGTGGAATGATCTTCATGCCGTCCTTGATGCACCAGAACGACCACTGCATGCATCACGACAGAGCGTTGATTGGGCATGCACGATAATTTGGTTCTGCTCGCAATATGGATGATACCTGAACGATGAAGTGAATAGGCATGCTAGCATGGGAGACCTATTTACGCTATACAATACTAGAGTACTCATGTACCTACTACTACTAGTAGTAGTAGTAGTAGTAGTACAACTGTGGTACACTTGATGGTCAAAATACTATTCATCCGGTCCTCACAGTGAAGTGACAACACCCTGCGCCTGACACTAGTCCAGGTGGCGTGTTCGGGTTACCAAAGTCAGCCTCACCCTATGCACAGTGCAGTCTGTCACTGCTGCTGTACATCACATTGGCGCCTCGCCTCGTTTCCCTCTCCGCTCCCATAGCACCACTCCATCTCCATCTCCTTCTCCGTCTCCATCTCACTGTGCCCCCGTGTACCGTCGCCTCACTTGCCTCCCCCAGTACCACTATTCCCTCACTAGCCGCTCCAGCACCGACATCCTTCTCCCCCGTAAATCAAACCCCCTTCCAAACTCCACCATGGCCGAACGCGAACCGTGCAGCATCCATATGAGCCACGATTGGAGCAATCTCCCCAGTGACATCCTCGACCTCTGTTGTTCGTGTATGGATATGTTGAGCGCCCTGTGGCTGGCTGCATGCTCGAGGGTCATGCACACGGCCATCGTCAAAGCGAGGCCTAAGCTTTTCAAGACACCCTGCTTGCTGCTATCTAGTCTTGAGAGATTGGATCACCATGATACGGAGGCGTGCATGATGCCCCTCAGCTTCAATCCGATCTCCATTAGCTGAAACTTCTTTGCAGGTATGTAGTGGGTCACCGTACATCATTTCCCTCGACATCGATCCGATCACCATCGCCCGAAACTTCTTCGCAAGTATGTACTGGGTCGGCATGAACTCCCACTGGATGGCTGCCTTCGGAAAAGACGGTAAAAAGTTGGTGCTCGTGAACTTCTAGACCTCCCATGAGATTATCCTTCCTCCCTTGGATTCTATAGAGTATTAACATCGCGGTCCAAGTCATCTAGATTACTATGTCATTTGGACGGACCTTGTTTTGCAGAAGATTGTAATCTGCCAAGTGCCCACACGACATGCGAATTACGCAGACTTCAAGCTAATTGCCTTGTTCGACCGTGAACTCGCCTATCTTTACGCTGGTGCCTTCTTTAGCTGGAGACAACTCGGCTCACAGTGGATCATCGTCAAAGCTGATACACACTTCTGTGATGCTATTGAACACAATGGCATCATCTACATGATCGACAAAGCAGACAGCACCACGTATTGCTGGGACGGCGCGTGTAATTTGTTTCCTCTCATGTTAATGATGACACCATGAAACTGTTTGAACTTTTTGTGATGATTGGCATATCTCTATTTGAGCAGAATTTGAGTAGAACTATGGCAATGTATTAGAGACGCCGTAAATCAGCTATATTTGGAATGAGTTAATTCATGCGATTGTGACCATGTCATTATAGCCAATTTGTACCCTGAATAATCAAACGGTTAGGAATATATGGATATTATCCTTATTTTCCAGTAATCTATATACTACTACTAAATATGAGTGTGTATCAATGGCCATGTTAGTTTCCTCATTTTCATGATGTAGAAACATACACCACACTGTTGGTTTCATCTAACCATACATTAGGGAAGTAAATGTGCATATGGAGAACTCTATATTTGGAAGTAGTGAAATCCTGCAATGCTTACCATGTGTACATACCTATATTCGCCCTTCAGCAATCAATGTCTAGAATAATATCCTCACAAAAAATTTGCCCACAGAACACGAGTATGTAACAATGCATGGTCTGTTAGTTACCTTGAAGAATTTGTTTGTGAGGACAGAACATGATTACATAACATGCATGACATGGTAGTTTCCTGTGAAGAATTGATTGCAGGATAACATGAGTATAACCATGCATGGCACTTCTATATTTTCGAACCCAGTATACATTTCCCTGTATTTTCCTCCCAGTTCCAACAGGGACATATCAATGTTGTTTCTTGCATTATCCTACTCATACTCTGAACAATGTTGATCTTACACTAATAATGCATGTCCTTTTTGATATGATGCAGTGCCCTACAGTTACTGCCCTTTGTAATCATACCACCTTTGCCAAAAGCAGGGAAGCACAACTGGTTCCTCGCTCGATCAGACGACGGCAAAAGACTGATGATCATTCGGACACATGAGCCAGGAAAGTTATATTGCAAAAACCCCACTGTATACAAGCACCGTGTGGTACGTGAGTATCCGGGCAGTGGCTGTTATGTCTATGAGCAGGATACCAGCTTGTTGGGGCCTTTAGGATTTTTTAGTTGGAGGCGGGTAAACAGCCTTGGTTCACACTCTCTGTTTCTTGGACTCAATTATCCGATTAACTGGGAGATCACCGTTGGCAAGGACCTTGATGGCAGAGAGGCTCTGTTTGCTATGGAAAACTGTGTCTACACGGCGAGCCCTAGGAGTTCGGGACCAAACTCCCCTGATTGTCAACGATACAACCTGCAGCCAAAAGAAGGTGAGAATGCAAAGGCATCTGGATTAACTTTGATCCTTGGAGGTCTCAATTACGACATGCAGTGATGTGGTTCGAGCCTTCAGGTTGATAGGTAATTAGGCTGTTGCATCGAAAGGGTGGAGTACTGGTGTCTCCGGATCACTGGTCACTGAAGCGGGGCTGCAAATTATGATGGTGTTGGATCATCTCTTCGAATGACTTTGTTGTCTTTGCTGCTGGTTCTGGATGGGTAGTTCTTTCTTTTGTTATGCATATTCCTTGTCATTTGGTCATCTTCGTCTATGTCACTCTTACTATGTAATAGTTGCTTCTGTTTAGAATGTCATTCTCATCTAGATCACGAGAGTATGAGCGCTGCAGATGGGTGCGTTTTGGTGGTGTAGCAAGACTTCGTATGAACTATCATGTCTTGTTGTTTATGTCAGTAGTAGTCACTAGTCAGTGTTTGAATGTTGTATATATCGTTGTTTCGAACTATTTATTGTCTCGAACTACTGGTGGGCTAAATGAGGGCATCACCATTCTCCAGTGTTTAGGGTATATCTCCTTTTTTTCAAGTTATATAATTTGAGCTCAGTGTCTTTTCGATGATGTACACTTGTTTGGGCCAGTGAGGTGTCGTTGAATATGGGCCGAGTAGTAAAGCAATGCCAAACAGGTCAATTATGACTCTCAGGCCGGGCTCTCAAAAGATCCTGAAAAAAAGGCCGGGCTCTCCAAAAAAGAATGAATAAGGACTCTTAGGCCGACATGTGGGCTCCACCGGTGTTTTCGTGCGCTTGCGCGCCGAGAGCATATTGGCGTGTGCTCGAAATTCATGCTACCTTTTCATTCGCAGTCTCCCGCCCCTCCCCCACCTCTGGAATCTCGATTCCTACTCCAGTTCCCCCAAATACCCCTCCTGTACTCCCTGCACTCAAGCGCACTATCATGTCGCCGGTCAACGTGGATCTCCGAGCCGGAGCTCCTGAGGTCCGTCCTGCCTTCGATCGCTGTGTGTTGTCGCTCAATAGTGGCATGGCGGCGCATGACGACCAATTTGCCGGCAAAGTGCTGATGGTAACCATCAACGGTGACCGGCCTCCCGTCTCGCCGGATGACCTTGTCAAAGCTCTTGGCATTGCGCACGGCATCCAAATAAGTGACTTGCTCGTCGAAGTATGTCCGCCACCGGCTGATTTCTTCGTCAGGTTCCGGACAACTTTCAACTGCAGTCGTGTGTTCGAATCTTCCCAGCCTTTGTTCTGCGATGGCGCGCTGGTGAGCTTTGATTGGTGGCACCCCGGATGGGGCTCGGTGCCCTCTGAGCTAGAGTTTTTAACAAAGCTTACCTTCCACGGCATGCCTCGACGTGCTTGGAACAGCGAGTCCATGAACGAGCTTATCAACGACCTTGGAGGTGAGCTCGTAAGTATGTTTGTTCCTCCAGACAGCTGGGCTCTGACGGTTATGGCATGGATGGAGAAGCCGTCCACCATACCGAAGGTGATTGGTGTTGAGATACCGGTGCAGGAACCGGGGTTGTACTATTCGTCGCCACCAAGGCCGCCGCGAACCATGTTAGGGATGTACCTGTATCGAGTGTTCGTGCATGTCGAAGAAGTGGTCAATCCATCAATCGAAGTCCTGCCGCCGCCGCTGGTGCCAGGGTCCATCGATGACGTCCATTACAGGAGTCAACGTCAGACTTTCCCCGTGTTGCTCGGAACGATGGATGGCACAGGGCCTACTCCATCACGCGGCGGAGGCCACTGCTTCTTTGGGAGAAGAGGTAGGGCTGGCTGCCTGGATGTGCTCTAATTTGAGGCAACAACTGAATCTTGTCAGGTACTAGTTAAATCCGAGCTATGGGTGTGAAGCACTGATATGACAGTACATTTGATTGTGACCTGTTCTAATTTTGTACCTGAACTTTTTTAGAAAGGGTTGTACATCAACTTAATGTGCTAGGAGAACTTATTGTGTTGTCTGTCTGTTTTCTTTGCACAACATTCAGGATATTTCCACGTCATTGATAAAGACGATGAACCGTTATGTACGACTTCGTTGGTTTCAACATAGCCCTTCCCGTAGCGATCCACTGCTTCCATCCTGATTGTGCCGCCTGCGTGAAATTTTTGTATGCAAGTTCAGTGTGCTATGATGTTCTATATGATTGTGTCAACTATATAAGTTTTTACTGAGCATCAGCAATGCATATGGCTGAAAGATGTATTTACGAGCATCGGCCGATGGGTCTCTATCTCTCTCTATCTCTCTCTCACACACACACACGCGCGCGCGCGCACGCACACGCACAAGTGGGACCCGTTGAATTATATATTTGCTCGTGACAGCTTTTAATTAGGTTCCACTGTAATCTAACTTTTTTCTTAAGTTATTAATTGAGCTCAGTGACTTCAAAAAGTTGCACAGAAGCCTTGTTTGGGCCTTTCCGGCGTCGTTGAATGTGGGCTGAGTAACCATGTTATGTTGTACTGTGCTACACAGGCCTTTTTCGCTATTTTTTCTTAAATAATACATTTTTTATTAATTTTCATAAATATTACGCTGGGTAAATTTTTTTCAAAAATAATACACCGTCCGCCCGCTGCAGGTCGACTGGGCCTAGTCGCCCACAGCAGGCCGATTGGATTCGAGTCGGCCTACAGCTGGCCCACTAGCCCCTGTCGGCCCACTGTGGGCTGACTGGAGCTAATTGGCTCGCTGTGGGCTAATTGTTTTTGCAAAAGTGTTAATCATGTATTTAAAAAATATGTGTATTGTGACCTCCTCCGCTCGCTGTGGGCCCACTGTTGACTAAAAAATATGTTTTAGAAAGTGTTAATCATGTATTTAAAAATTGTTAAATGTGTGAATAAAAAATGTTCCTTATCTATGCAAATTTTCTGTAATGTGTGTATTAAAAATAGCTTTTTTTCAACATCAGCAATGCAACTGGGCCGACAGTTGTACACAATATCCGGGTGAACTTGTTATTCTCCGCCCCGCTGGGCTGCAAACTTTCCTAGGAGGTATGCATTAGGCTTAACAAGAAAATGGACTTTAAGAAATAATAAATGAGATGTAATTATAATAACTGGATAGTTACTATGCACCAAACACGTAATTAGTTTGAAAAATATATTATTTTTGGAATTTGAAAATTTTAATTTCATTACTTGTTGTGCGCGCAACATTTCGTTGGATTTTAACGTAATACAACTTTTTTTTGAAATTATATTTAACCTGACTAGAAATTTTGGATACAAATATTTCGGATCCCATCAAAATATGGGAATTTTTTTGAATTTTGTTTTGAGCGGTTGTTTGAAATTATTAATCGTTGTCCTAGCTAGAAGTTGGGTTGTACTTTTAACAAACTGTAAATGGGCTGTAGTAAATTCCATTAGTATTAAAAAATGGGATGTACATTCTTACAAATCGCAAATGGGCTATATGTTCTCTGCCAAATCCGAGCTGTGGGCCTACTAAGTTAACCCGTACCAAGGGCTTTGTCAACTTAGTCAATATAAACGATTCTAGCTGCAGTGATCGTATGATGTCCATCCAACGGCCGTAGTGCTTCTTCAACCTCTGGTCTTCTTGCTCCAGCCGCCCAAAGCAGCACCGGTCCTACCGCATGCTCAACCGCCCCCTACTATTCCCACCGCTGGCCAGGCCCGTGGCCGGCTGTGCTGCCGCGGAGGCCTCACCGCCCCCTACTATTCCCACCGCTGGCCAGGCCCTGTGGCGACGGCAGCCTCACACCGCAGTCGAACCAGTGAACCCTCGTACTCCTCTCCGCGCGGGCTTCCACTTCTGCGTCTTCCCCGGCTCCGCGTCGTCCCCTTCCTAGGCCTCGCCATCGTCCAGACCACCGCCCTGGTGCTCTCGGCGCGGCATGGTTAACATGGTCAACGACCGACTTCCATCGGAAGAGTACTGTATGTGGAGAGGCTGACAGCTGGGTCCACGGCAGCCACAAGGAAGTGCCTCCTTATTACGCGCAAAATAATTATTCCTCCACCTGACAGTGGGGACCCAATGGATGGGCCACCGTATTTCATGAAAAAATGATTCGCCCCCTGACTGCTGGAACCCATGAGCTACATCTTCGCACGCAAGGAAGTGCCTCCGAAAAAAAACGATTCGCCCCCCTGACTGCTGGGACCCACCAGCTACATCTTCGCACGCAAGGAAGTGTGTCCGGGCAAAAAAAAACAAAACGATTCGCCCCCTGACTGCTAGGACCCACCAGCTACATGTTCGCAGGCAAGGAAGTGCCTGACAATCGGGACCCACCTGGTCGAAGCGTACGTAGCGTTGTCATTCTGGTCGCGAACGTGTACGTACATACTAGTCGATGTAGAGGCGCGCACGTGTCGTAGTAGAGGCGTGCACGTGTCGTAGTAGAGGCGCGCACGTAGCATGTACACGTGCGTACAGCGGCCATGGTGCAAGAAAGAAAATACGGCCACGTATGTGTACATACGGGCGGGGTCTCGAACGCCTACTCGCGCATACGTACGGCGAGGGCTCGTGTACATGGCTGGGTCGGAACGGAGAAACATCGTCGTCGTCGTGTTCACGGGGAGGCAACGGAATGCATCGTGTTCATGGGGAGGCAACGGAATGTGTCGTGTTCATTGGGAGGCAACGGAACGCGTGGGAGCCAACCGGCTGGGTCGGAACAGAATGCGTGGTCGTGTTCATCGGGAGGGCTTGGATGGAATAGGCGATGGAAACGAGGCCTGGCGTACCGCAAAACAGAGGAAACGGCCTTGTGTTCGACCGGCCACGTTCAAAACGGGATCTGGTTGATCGGGAGGGGTCTGGCGTACCACAAAATGGAGGAAACGGACCTCCTACGGTCGAAACGAGGGTCCTGTTGATCGGGATTAGTGTGGCGTACCGCAAAACGAATGAAACGGACTTGTGTTGGAGCGCTACGGTCGAAACGGGGGTCCTCTTCATCGGGAGGGGTGTGGCGTACCGCAAAACGGGACTCCACGGGATACTGTTCATCTCCACCGTCGACCTCCTCCAACCTCCACGGGCTCCTGTTCATCCAGCCTCCACCGCATGCTACTCCACCGGCTACTGTTCAACCACCCCTCCACCATCTACTATTCATCCAGCCCTCCACACCACGGGGTCCTGTTCAACCACCCCTCCACGAGCACCCCTCCACCGTCTACTATTCATCCAGCCGTCCACACCGCGGGGTCATGTTCAACCACCCCTCCACCATCTACTGTTCATCCAGCCCTCCAAACCGCGTGCTCCTATTCATCCACCCCTCCACGGACACCCCTCCACCGTCTACTGTTCATCCAGCCCTCCACCACACCATGGGGTCCTGTTCATCCAGAGGCAACACCACCGCTCACTGTTCATCCACCCCCCTCCCCCCCGCAACGCTCACTGTTCATCCCATCAATCGGCTTCAGTTAGTAGCAGTAGCGAAGGAATCGCTCGATCAGGTTCAGTTAACAGCCATCGATCGATCGCTCGAGTTCAGTAACACGTAGCCTGCAGTGCAATCGCTCGGGTTCAGTTAGAGCCCAACGCCTCGCTTGGGTTCAGTTAGATCCAACGCCTCGCACACACGCGCGTACGTGTATGAGAGAAACGCGCATTGCTCGCCCCCGACCTCCCACCGTAACCGGGAACTCCCCGAATTTTTCCTCCCCCTCGCTTCTACCACGGTTTTTTCCGTCATGGACGGCCCAAAGAATGTCATGCAGCTGTGTCTCTGGCCCGCCCAGGACGAAAAGCCCATTCTCTGTCATGATTTTTGGTCATAGAAGTAGGAGCCCACCACATCTATGATGATACCGGGTTTTGTCACAATTATCATCATAGAAGTGTCATATGTATGACAGAAAAATTCGTTCGGCCCAAAATGTCACGGATGTGTCTTTTTTTTTGTAGTGTGTCGGGGTCCGGTAAGGAGATCTAGAACCGTCGAGTAGGGTGTTTGTGGAGCGGCTCCGGTAGGGTGGACTACGGTGTGGGCGAAGCGGATCTGTGGCCGTGGACGAGGGCGTAGGTGAAGCTGCTCCGGTGGTTGGGTTAAGGATGGTGTCGACGACGCGGATCTACGACCATGGACGGGGCGTCAGAAGCTGCTCTAGTGGTTGGGTTAAGGATGGTGTCGACGATGCGGATCTGCGGCCGTGGACGGGGCGTCAGAAGCTGCTCCGGTGGTTGGGTTAAGGGTGGTGTCGACGATGCGGATCTGCGGCCATGGACGGGGCGTCAGAAGCTGCTCCGGTAGGTTGGATGAGGGTGCGAGGAAGCGGATCTGAGGCCGTGGACTTGTGAGTTGGCAAAGCAGCCCGGTAGGGTTGAGAATGGTATAGGCGAAGCTACTCTGGTAGGGTTGACAATGGTGTCGGTGAAGCGGCTCCGGTAGGGTTGAGGAAGGTGTCGGCGAAGCGGCTCCCGTAGGGTTGAGGAAGGTGTCGGCGAAGAGGATCAGAGGCCGTCGACGGGGGCGTCGGTGGGGCGGCTCCGGGGGGTGTGGACGAAGCGTCTCCGGTGGGGAGTACGAATGAGCCGCTGCAGATGCACGGCGGTTGACGAGAGTAGCGGCGAAGAAGATCCGGCGCCGTGGACAAGGCCGGCACCGAATGGGCTATGGTACAGTGGTGGATGAGCAGTCTACTTGTTTCTAGGGGAGGTGGGAGGGGTAGATGCGGCCAGAGAAGCAGATCCGGCGAGGTGGACGCCGCTGGCAGTGAATGGGCTATGGTACGCCGGTGGATGAGCAGTCTAGGGTTTCGAGAGGGGAGGGGAGAAAGGGCGATGAAGTACGGACGTCGTGATGTAAGATCCTCTGGTGCTGTGGAGTTAGTCGTTTTTGCGGGAGGGGGAGAGGAAATGGGGTGCCGTGTCGTGGGGGAACCGGAAGTTACCAAAGCAGCCCCGACCTATCATGTAGATGAGGGCGGTATTGTAACTTTTAGTCTCCGTGCACCAAGGACAAAAGGGGGATTTCGCATGCTAAAGACTAAGGTGGCGGAAATTTTAGAAGCAGGCGGGAGATTTTGCCGCCCGCGGGATCGTTCGTATCCAGTTTCAACTAATTTTGGACCGTGCTAGCGGGAAGGTCATGCTAGACTGTGTACACGGGGCACGCGTCAGCAGTTAATAAATGGTGTGAAGTCCACACCAGAAAAAAAGACAATAACTCAGGATGATGTGTCGATAACTTGGACGTTCACACAGGCGCGGCCAATCATACGGGTGTAGTGGTGCGTTCACAAAAAAGGGATCAAATGCTCAGCCTATGTATTTCTCGTGTAAATAGATAATTTAGTGCCATTGGTTATTTAATTTAAACATAATGCATTGACGTGTTAGTGTAGAGGCACACAAAAAGCAATGGATATTGTAGTCAGCTACTTAAAAGTGTTACCTCATATGATTACATAGCCTCCATTTCATAAATTGCGTACCCGTTGAATTCATATATGAATATTACATATATTACTTCAAAATATGAACTTAAATCATCTAAGACTAATGAATTTGAATGCAAGAGTAACAATGGTGCATGTACATGATAGCTACATTGGTTGTTTGAAGAAACATCACTGTAACTTTGGCATGCACAACTGAAAAGGTTTATTTAAATAGAAAAAAAATGTGATATGTGAGTGTCCAATCTTTATAGCTTTAAATCGATATTGAGCCTTTGGCCATGATACGAAGTAGATATTGACTTATGTTCAAGCGATGCACGTCCACGATCGCTAGATAGTGATACGTGAATGAATTGTGCAATCTCTCTCACATGCATGCATATCTCATTTCCCTGTGGGCATCGGAATCACACACGCGTCAGGGTTAAATTCGTCTTTCTACCCCGTCCTACAAGTCTCTCACTCAGAAACATACACACTCTCTATGTCTAACACGCCCACCCCTTTAATTCCGCCCACCCACAGCCACTAATGTCTCAAAGTATAACAATGTCTCTCGCACATATGCTATCTACCTATCCCTTAATATAGCTAGATATGTGTCACACAAACTCCTTCTCCCTACTAGCAAGATGCCCATGTGTTGCACATAACATCAAGATGCATTTGTATGAGAAGTTTATCTTGTGGGAGAAAATGATGAACGAGGGAATGCCTTATTTGCAAATGCGGAGAGGGTGTGGGTATCTTTTTGCAAAATTGCCATAGTTTCCTTCCTGTCCATCGGATATAAATCGAATGGCCTATATTGCAGGATGGCGGGAACACCATCATCACCAACTCTGTTTTTTATAAGAGTAGAGATATGTGAGTGTCACTGCCCCCCCCCCACACACACACCCAAACTTCCCAACACCGAAGGAGTAGGGTGACACCTCGATCTTGATACTAATCTATCAACTGGCTTCTCTCTCAAACATACACACACACACACTACCCGGCACCGAAGGAGTAGGGTGGCACATCGATATTGATAATAATCTATCTACTCCTCTTTCAAACACACACACACACTAGTTGTGCCTCTGTGCCTATCGCACACACTCTCGATACATCTTTCTCTCCCCCCCCCCAACGCTGACAGTAGAAGGGTGACAACTCGATCTGATCATAATCGGTCAATTGGTTTCTCTCTCAAACATTGTGTCTCGGTGCCTCGCTCGGTAGCCCCCTCGATATGTAAACTTCTCGCGCGCGCACAGCTGTAGTGATGATGACGCTGAACCTAGTGTGCCTTGTTTTTACTAGCCTCATGTGATAGTTTTCACCCTGTTTTCTATTAATTAACAAGGAAACCTTTTCTTTGTTACTACTAGTGAATCTGAAATCATTCGGGGCAGACATAAAATATATCACTTCAACCCAATTATCGCAGCAATTATTTTAAAAGAAATTAGCTAGCTGCTTGTGCGTTGCACGAAACATCAAGATGCATTTGTATGAGTAGTTTATCTTTTGAGAGAAAAGGTTGAACGAGGGAAGGCCTTATTTGCGAACGTGGAGAGACGTGTGGGTATATTTTTGCAAAATTGCCATAGTTTCTTTCCTATCTGTTAGATATAAATCCGACGGCCTATATTGCAGGATGGCACGCACACCATCATCACCAACTCTGTTTTCTACTCCCTCCGTCCGAAAATACTTGTGATCAAAATGGATAAAAAGAGATGTATCTAAAACTAAAATACGTCTAGATACATTTCCTTTTATCCATTTTGATGACAAGTATTTTCGGACGGAGGGAGTATTTGTCTTTTTAGAGATTTCGACAAGTGACTATGACCGGACCTTACCAACAGACTCAAAAAAGTAGTCCATAATTTTGATGTTACCCTCTTTTCTTGGTGGTGCAGTGCCATCTAGATACCTCATAAATAAATAAAGTACTACATGATACTAATATATAATACATGGCGCAGGAGTACTAAGTATTATTAATACAGTTTTGCTAGAACTCATCTAGATGAGATATAATTTGGTCTCATTCATCTTTTATAGCCATTGGATGTGATGCTATATAAGATGCGTGTGTGCTGACGTGGGTTGTATTTGTTCTTGTGCAAAGAAACTGACCACTGCATGTCATGTTTGATAATCTCAAGTCATTAAAAGCATACAAGCCCCACATCTCTGCTTGGTTGATTCCTCTATTTATGTCAAAAAATAAGAAACAACGTGCGAGTTAATGCACCACGCCTATGTGTTTACTAGTATTTGGTTTTCGTAAGATGACTTAATACTCACCTAGACGGAGGGAGTATTCGATTTGACAGCGGGCGGCGCAGTTCCCGATACGGCTTTAATGCAGACGAGGGAGGGAGTAGCGGTCCCCAATATGTTGAACGGCCAATGCATCCTCCCTCAATTAATGCATGAGGGAAGTAATGGGAGGAGGTCCGGGAAAAGAGGCTGCACGATGTGAATGCAATGCAGTTTGCCCTCATTGCCCTCATATAAAGGTGCCCCTCCATTCCAATGCATCTACTACATCGTACGCACCTAAGCATTTGCCTAAGCACCTACACTAAGCGCAAAAGAGCTCACTCTAGACCCATGGCGGCGATGCTCGTGAGCGGCCAGCGGCTGCGCCAGATGGTCCACGACGCTGGCCTGCGGCATGGCGCCGAGGATCATCTCTAGACGGTGTTGTAGACCGGCTGGTGGATGGCCGCCTTCGACGACAACTACGACTCTCAATTGGACCAGATGATTGTTGCCACCAACAACAAGTTCACCGTCCTCAAGAAGCTCGCGAATGACATCGCCGTACTCCTCCAGCCCGTGCACCCAGGCTCCTCATTGCCTGCCACCCTAATCGTCCTCCATGGCCGGAACCTCTTTCAAGCACTGGTGGCCCTGCGACTGCCCGCCGACGCCATGAAGAATGTCCACCTGGAGGTCGCGCTCTCCGCGAGGCGCCTCGCCCTGCAAGAATTCGTCGACCTACACATCCACATGTACGAGGAAATCGTGTACATAGGTATCTACAAGGCCAGTGAGGATGCTATGACGTTGGCCTTCCTCAACTGGCTGGAAGCCTTGGATGCCTTTGCTGAGAAGCACCTCGACCTCGCCACAAAAGCCGTCGCACCTTAGCCGCCTTTCGGTGGCCCAACGCACTAAGTTGAGGAGGAGGAGGTCGTACATTCATGGATCCATCTTTCTTCTTGCCTTCTGTAACCACCACTGCGATCGCATCATCGTGGCCTTAATTCTTATTGTGTTGTTGCATTCTCGTTCCAGTCAGTACCGACATGTGCGATCCCTTTGCTTACTTATATGCATCACTGTAACTAGTACTCCATCCGTCAATTTATATGTTGTGCTTACCTTTTCCATCAACTTCGTGCAACGCGCGGGCATCTTGCTAGAAACAATAGAATATGTCTATATAATCCGTATGTGATAGTCCATTTGATATCTCAAAAAAGACAAATATTTAGGTACGGAGGGAGTAATATATTAGGAGTATATCAAAACAATAGTGATTTCTTTCAAGTTTGTGAACAAATACTACTATTCTACTACTTTGGATCCGTCGCAACGCATGGGCACATTGCTGCTAAAAGGAAAGGCCTGCCGCGTTCGCGTCGCACCCCCACACGCCCGGGAATCGGGAGTACAACACGGCCCGTCCGGCATGACACATAGCTTAGGGAAGGTGTGTTGCCTAGCATTTTCACTTTCATGTGGGACCACCGTTGAGAAAACCGACACCCCACCCGCCGCCGGGTTGGAAAACAGAAACGAGGGGAAGATCTAGTTGTAGCACGGAAGCCAAGAAATTTGGTGTCAGACGGGGCTCGTTGATAGAGTAGGAGCATTCCGTACTAGTACTACTCTCACTAGTACCAAGTTTGTACTCCTAATACTATATTACTAGTACTACCACTATACAACTACTAGTAGGTACGTGCACGGCACAACTAAGCTTAGGAAAAGTTATTAGTTATTCAAAACGAGAGAAACAAGTTGGCAAGCCTAAGGGAATCTTGCCACATTTTTTGTGTGTATGTCATGTGGGGCCTTAGTGTGGCTTGCCTAAGGTGCGGCTTGAACCAAACACTCACCTAAGTTAATCAAACTTGCCTAAGCTTACATTCCACTAGATTTTGCCACATGTTGGATTCCAGAAAGCTCCACATGTAGAAGCATAATGCACAAACCACCAGAATCTCATGCGTGCAATGCACGTGTACCTTACTAGTACTAGTTGGTAGTAGTAAGAAACAAATTCCAGTTTTGGCCCAAGCTCGTACTACGGGAGCACCACATGGCCTGCCGCAGGAGTTACATTTCCCTCTCGGGGCCCACGGGACCGAACTTTAGTGGCTTCAGTGCCCGGCCTATGAGTCAATGACATGCGAACCTTAAATGCGCCTGGCCGACATGTCATTCTCATGGTTGTGCCGTGGTTCGCGACTCACTTGTTCAAGATGAACCGGTCGGTGGTGGCGTGGCTGTAGCGAGGGTGCCACAGCTGGGCGTCGGGGCGTTACGAGGCGTAGATGGCCACACTGGCGGGTACTAAATGTGTCATAGCCGGTGGATGAAAATTTGATGGGGCGGTAGTACGGATCGGAGCACAGCAGCAGAGCAAGAAAACCGCTTCCAATCGGGTGTGTCTGTGGTAGAAAGTTGATGGTCGCCGCAGTTCAGCTGGCCCGCCTGTCATGCACACAAAGGCAGAGGAGCGGTGGGGCCGAGAGGGATGAGGGGCACGTCGGGGGGATGAGGATCCCCTGACACGAACAATCCTACCATTCTGTCACTGACATGTGGGACCCATAAGCGTGGGTCCCACCTGTCAGCAAAGGAAAGGCAGGGCAAGGCAGTGATAGCCACGTCAGAGGATCCATGTCCACGTCGGGGGACGTTGTGAAGTGGGTTGGAGCGGCATCGTGGGAATCGCGTGTGGGTGTGGCAGTGGTAGAAACAAGAAACGTGATGGTCGCTGTGGTTCAACTTCCATGGACAAGCTGTCATGTCTGCTGACACATGTATATCAAAACTAGAGTGTTTATATTTCAAGCACGTGAACAAGTATTATTCTACTACTATGGATCCATTGCAATGCACAGGCCAACACATTGGTAGTAGTAGTGTCCATCTCTATCTCTAGAGGCCTTCCCTCGTTCATCCTTTTCTCTCACAAGATAAACTACTCATACAAATTCATCTTGATGTTCCGTGGAACACACGAGGATGTTTCCTTAGGGGTCTCTCCAGCACGACGTGGCCGTAGTTGCAAGTTGATGCCCCTTGAGATGCTGACGTTCAGGGGCACTCGGATTTCCTTCGATGAGCAGGTAAGATGAGTTTGATCACGTAGTAAATGCATTCTAAAGACAACTTCTCTGTCCATTTCCTAATTCTCCCCATGCCAACTGTTTCACAGGTTAGGCTCGGTGCGAGTGGAGATTGGCTTGCATATGTACGGGGTTTGGATGCAAATGAAGATGAAGGGGAGGTGAAGAAGCCGAGGAGAATTGGTTCCCGATGGAGAAGTAAATGGGAGAAGTGGCGTGCAGGAAGTTGATTAGACAGCTAGGTAGACTAAACGAAAAGCTATGCGGGTAGACTAATGGGTCGTACCTGTTCGTGTACGTGCCCATCTTCCTGATAGGTGGGACCTATGCAAAATTATAAAAAATGTGTCGTAGTTTTTTTTGAGCGCGTGAGTGGGAGACACAACATTCTCTGGTTAAGGAATACTCCCTCCGTTTAGGTGAGTATAAGTCACCTTATGAAAATCAGGTTTTCCCAAAACCTTTAGGCGTGGAGCATTAACTTCCTACTCGATCCCCTCCCAGCCTCATTAGCCAGCGTTCTCTTCCTCTGTTGCCGCGTTCTACCTTTCCATTTTTCCTCTTCTCAAGTGTGGAATGATCTGCATGTCGTCCTTGATGCACCAGAACGACCACTGCATGCATCGCAACAGGGCGTTGATTGGGCATGCACAAGAATTTGGTTCTGCTCGCAATATGGATGATACCTGAACGATAAAGTGAACAGGCATGCTAGCACGGGAGACCTATTTCCGCTATACAATACTGGAGTACTCATGTTCCTACTAGTACTAGTAGTAGTAGTACAACTGTGGTACACTTGATGGTCAAAATACTATTCATCTGGTCCTCACAGTGAAGTGACAACACCCTGCGCCTGACACTAGTCCAGGCGGCGTGTTCGGGTTACCAAAGTCAGCCTCACCCTGTGCACTGTGCATTCTGTCACCGCCGTTGTACAACACATTGGCGCCTCGCCTCGTCTCCCTCTCCGCTCCCATAGCACCACTCCATCTCCATCACCTTCTCCGTCTCCATCTCCATCTCAGTGTGCCCCCATGTACCGTCGCCTCACTCGCCTCCCCCAGTACCACTATTCCCTCGCTAGCCGCTCCAGCACCGACATCCTTCTCCCCCGTAAATCAAGCCATCTTCCAAACTCCACCATGGTCGAACGCGAACTACGCAGCATCCATATGAGCCGTGATTGGAGCAATCTCCCCAGTGACATCCTCGACCTCTGTTGTTCGTGTATGGATATGTTGAGCGCCCTGCGGCTGGCTGCATGCTCGAGGGACATGCACACGGCCATCGTTGAAGCGAGGCCTAAGGTTTTCAAGACACCCTGCTTGCTGCTATCTGGTCTTGCGAGATTGGCTCACCATGATACGGAGGCGTGCATGATGCCCCTCGACTTCAATCCGATCTCCATTAGCCGAAACTTCTTTGCAGGTATGTAGTGGGTCGCCGTACATCATTTCCCTCGACATCGATCCGATCACCATCGCCCAAAACTTCTTGGCAGGTATGTACTAGGTCGGCATGAACTCCCACAGGATGGCTACTTTCAGAGAAGACGGCAAAAGTTGGTGCTCGTGAACTTCCAGACCTCCCATGAGATTATCCTTCCTCCGTTGGATTATATAGAGTATTACCATCGCGGTCCAAGTCATATAGATTACTACGTCAGTTGGACGAACCTTGTTTTGCAGAAGATTGTAATCTGCCAAGTGCCCACACGACATGCGAATTACGCAGACTTCAAGCTAATTGCCTTGTTCGACCGCGGACTCGCCTATCTTTACGTCGGTGCCTTCTTTAGCTGGAGGCAACTCTGCTCACAGTGGATTATCGTCAAACCTGATACACACTTCTGTGATGCTATTGAACACAATGGCATCATCTACGCGATCGACAAAGCAGACGGCACCACGTATTGCTGGGACGGCGCATGTAAGTTGTTTCCGTCTAATGTTAATGATGACGCCATGACACTGTTTGAAATTTTTGTGATGATTGGCATATCCCTGTTTGAGCAGAATTTGAGTAGAACTATGGCAATGTATTAAAGACGCCGTAAATCAGCTATATTTGGAATGAGTTAATTCATGCGATTGTGACCATGTCATTACAGCCAATTTGTACCCTGAATAATCAAACGGTTAGGAATATATGGATATTATCCTTATTTTACAGTAATCTATATACTACTATTAAATATGAGTGTGTATCAATGGCATGTTAGTTTCCTCATTTTCATGATGTAGAAACATGCACCACACTGTTGGTTTCATCTAACCATACATTAGGGAAGTAAATGTGCATATGGAGAACTCTATATTTGGAAGTAGTGAAATTCTGCAATGCTTACCATGTGTACATACCTATATTCGCCCTTTAACAATCAATGGCTAGAATAATATCCTCACAAAAGTTTTGCCCATAGAACACGAGTATATAACAATGCATGGTCTGTTAGTTAGCTTGAAGAATTTGTTTGTGAGGACAGAACATGATTACATAACATGCATGACATGGTAGTTTCCTGTGAAGAATCGATTGCAAGATAACATGACTATAACCATGCATGGCACTTCTATATTTTCGAACCCAGTATACTTTTCCCTGTATTTTCCTCCCAGTTCCAACAGGGACATATCAATGTTGTTTCTTGCGTTATCCTACTCATACTCTGAACAATGCTGATCTTACATTAACAATGTCTGTCCTTTTTGATATGATGCAGTGTCCCTACAGTTACTGCCCTTTGTAATCACACCACCTTTGCCCAGGGAAGCACAGCTGGTTCCTCGCTCGATCAGACGACCGCAAAAGACTGATGATCATTCGGACACATGAGTCGGAAAAGTTATATTGCAAAAACCCCACTGTATACAAGCACCGTGTAATACGTGAGTATCCGGACAGTGGGTGTTATGTCTATGAGCAGGATACCAGCTTGTTGGGGCCTTTAGGATTTTTTAGTTGGAGGCGGGTAAACAGCCTTCGTTCACACTCTCTGTTTCTCGGACTCAATTATCTGATTAACCAGGAGATCACCGTTGGCAAGGACCTTGATGGCAGAGAGGCTCTGTTTGCTATGGAAAACTGTGTCTACACGGCGAGCCCTAGGAGTTCGGGAGCGAATTCCCCTGGTTGTCAACGATACAGCCTGCAGCCAAAAGAAGGTGAGAATGACAAAGGCATCCAGATTAACTTTGATCCTTGGATGTCTCAATTACGACAGGCAGTGATGTGGTTCAAGCCTTTAGGTTGATAGGTAATTGGGCTGTTGCATCGAAAGGGTGGAGTACTGGTGTCTCCGGATCACTGGTCGCTGAAGCGGGACTGCAAATTATGATGGTGTTGGATCATATCTTTGAATGACTTTGTTGTCTTTGCTGCTGGTTCTGGATGGTTAGTTCTTTCTTTTGTTATGCATATTCCTTGTCATTTGGTTATTCTCGTCTATGCTACTCTTACTATGTAATAGTTGCTTCTGATTAGAATGTCATTCTTGTCTGGATCACGAGAGTCTGAGCGCTGCAGATGGGTGCATTTTGGTGGTGTAGCAAGGCTTCTTATGAACTATCATGTCTTGCTGTTTATGTCAGTAGTAGTCACTAGTTAGTGTTTGGATGTTGTATATATCGTTGTTTCGAATTGTTTATTGTCTCGAACTACTGGTGGGCTAAATGAGGGCATCACCATTCTCCAGTGTTCAGAGTATATCTCCATTTTTCAAGTTATATAATTTGAGCTCAGTGTCTTTTCGATGATGTACACTTGTTTGGGCTAGTGAGGTGTCGTTGAATATGGGCCGAGTAGTAACGCAATGCCAAACAAGTCAATTATGACTCTCAGGCCGGGCTCTCAAAAGATCCTGAAGAAAAAGGCCGGGCTCTCCAAAAAAGAAAGAATAAGGACTCTAAGGCCGACATGTGGGTGCCACCGGTGTTTTCGTGCGCTTGCGCGCCGAGAGCATATTGGTGCGTGCTCGAAATTCATGCTACCTTTTCATCCCCAGTCTCCCGCCCCTCCCCCACCTCTGGAATGTCGATTCCTACTCTAGTTCCCCCAAATCCCCCTCAGGTACTCCTTGTACTCAAGCACACTATCATGTCGCCGGTCAACGCGGATCTCTGAGCCGGAGATCCTGAGGTCCGTCCTCCCTTTGGTCGCTGCGTGCTGTCGCTCAACAGTGGCATGGCGGCGCTTGACGACCAGTTTGTCGGCAAAGTGCTGATGGTAACCATCAACGGTGACCGGCCTCCCGTCTTGCCGGACGACCTTGTCAAAGCTCTTGGCATTGCGCACGGCATCCAAATAAGTGACTTGCTCATCGAAGCCTGTCCGCCACCGGCTGATTTCTTCGTCAGGTTCTGGGCAACTTTCAACTCCAGAGATGTGTTTGAATCTTCCCGGCGTTTGTTCTGTGATGGCGCGCTGGTGAGCTTTGATCGGTGGCAGCCAGGATGGGGCTCGGTGCCCTCTGAGCTTGAGTTTTTGACAAAGCTTACCTTCCACGGCATGCCTCGACGTGCTTGGAACAACGAGTCCATGAACGAGCTTATCAACGATCTTGGAGGTGAGCTCGTAAGTATGTTTGTTCCTCCAGACAGCTGGGCTCTGACGGTTATGGCATGGATGAAGAAGTCATCCACCATACCGAAGGTGATTGGTGTTGAGATATCAGTGCAGGAACCGGGGTTGTACTATTCTTCGCCACCAAGGCCGCCACGGGCCACGTTAGGGATGTACCTGTATCGAGTGTTCGTGCATGTCGAAGAAGTGGTCAATCCATCAATTGAAGTCCTGTCACCGCCGCTGGTGCCAGGGTCCGTCGACGACGTCCATTACAGGAGTCAACGTCAGACTTTCCTCGTGTTGCTCGGAACGATGGATGGCACAGGGCATATTCCATCGCGCGGCAGAGCCAACTGCTTCTTTGGGAGAAGAGGTAGGGCTGGCTGCCTGGATGTGCTCTAATTTGAGGTAACAACTGAATCTTGTCAGATACTAGTTAAATCCAAGCTATGGGTGTGAAGCACTGATATGCCAGTACATTTGATTGTGTCCTGTTCTAATTTTGTACCTGAACTTTTTTTAGAAAGGGATGTACGTCAACTTAATGTGCTAGCAGATCTTATTGTGTTGTCTGTCTGTTTTCTTTGCACAACATTCAAGATATTTCCCCGTCATTGATAAAGACGATGAACCGTTATGTACGACTTCGTTGGTTTCAACACAACCCTTCTTGTAGCGATCCACTGCTTCCATCCTGATTGTGCCGCCTGCGTGAAAGTTTTGTATGCAAGTTCAGTGTGCTATGATGTTCTATATGATTGTGTCAACTATATAAGTTTTACTGAGCATCAACAATGCATATGGCTGAAAGATGTATTTACGAGCATCGACCGATGGGTCTCTCTATCTATCTATATCTCTCTCTCATACACACACACACGCGCGCGCACACGCACAAGTGGGACCCATTGAATTATTTATTTGCTCGTGACAGCTTTTAATTAGGTTCCACTGTAATCTAACTTTTTCTGAAGTTATTAATTGAGCTCAGTGACTTCAAAAAGTTGTATAGAAGCCTTGTTTGGGCCTTTCCGGCGTCGCTGGATGTGGGCTGAGTAACCATGTTAGGTTGTACTGTACTACACAGGCCTTTTTTCAACATTAGCAATGCAACTGGGCCGACAGTTGTACACAATATCCGAGTCAACTTGTTATTCTCCGCCCCGCTAGGCTGCAAACTTTCCTAGGAGGTATGCATTAGGCTTAACAAGAAAATGGACTTTAAGAAATAATAAATGGGATGTAATTATAATAACTGGACAGTTACTATGCACCAAACACGTAATTAGTTTGAAAAATATATTATTTTTGGAATTTGAAAATTTTAATTTAATTACTTGTTGCGCGCGCAATATTTCGTTGGATTTTAACGTAATACAACTTTATTTTGAAATTATATTTAACCTGACTAGAAATTTTGGATAAAAATATTTCGGATCCCATCAAAATCTGGGAATTATTTTTGAATTCTGTTTTGAGCGGTCGTTTGAAATTATTAATCGTTGTCCTAGATAGAAGTTGGGCTGTACCTTTTAACAAACTGTAAATGGGCTGTAGTAAATTCCATTAGAATTAAAAAATGGGTTGTACATTCTTACAAATCGCAAATGGGCTATATGTTCTGTGCCAAATCTGAGCTGTGGGCCTACTAAGTTGACGCGTACCAAGGGCTTTGTAAACTTAGTCAATATAAACGATTCTAGCTGCAGTGATCGTACGATGTCCATCCAACGGCCGTAGTGCTTCTTCAACCTCTGGTCTTCTTGCTCTAGCCGCCCAAAGTAGCGCTGGTCGTGTCGCGTGCTCCTGCCTCCCGTGGCTGGCTATGATGCCGCGGAGGCCTCACCGCCCCGTAATACTCCCACCGCTGTCCAGTCCATCTGTCTACTCACCAACACCCCCTGTTACTCTGCAGCGACGGCAGCCTCACACCGCAGTCGAACCAGTGAACCCTCGTACTCCTCTCCGCGCAGGCTTCTGCTGCTGCGTCTTCACTGGCTCCGCGTCGTCCCCTTCCTAGGCCTCGCCGTCGTCTAGACCACCGCCCTGGTGCTCTCGGCGCAGCATCGTCAACGTGGTCAACGACCGACTTCCATCGGAAGAGTACTGTACGTGGAGAGGCTGACAGCTGGGTCCAGGCGGCCGCAAGGAAGTGCCTCCTTATTACGCGCAAAATAATTATTCCTCCACCTGACAGCAGGGACCCACCGGACGGGCCACCTTATTTCATGAAAAAAATGTTTCCCCCCTAACTGTTGGGACCCATCGGACGGGCCAGCGTATATCGCGAAAAAAAATGTTCCCCCGCTGTCAGCTCGGACCACCGGAAGTGCCTCCTTTTTACGCACAAAAAAATGAATGCCCCCTGCTAGATGGGACCCGCCATGGTGGGAGGCTGACTTGTGGGGCTACTAAGTTGACTGGGATGGGGGCCTTTGTCAACTTTAGTCAATATGAACGATTCTAGCTCCAATGACCGTACGATGTCCATCCAACGACCATAGTGCTTCTTCAACCTCTGGTCTTCTTGCTCCAGCCGCCCAAAGCAGCACCGGTCCTACCGCATGCTCAACCGCCCCCTACTATTCCCACCGCTGGCCAGGCCCGTGGCCGGCTGTGCTGCCGCGGAGGCCTCACCGCCCCCTACTATTCCCACCGCTGGCCAGGCCCTGTGGCGACGGCAGCCTCACACCGCAGCCGAACCAGTGAACCCTCGTACTCCTCTCCGCGCGGGCTTCCACTGTCGCGTCTTCCCCGGCTCCCCGTCGGCCCCTTCCTAGGCCTCGCCGTCGTCCACCGCCCTGGTGCTCTCGGCGCGGCATGGTCAACGTGGTCAAGGAACGACTTCCATCGGACGTGGACAATATGTGGAGAGGCTGACAGCTGGGTCCATGGCCGTAGCAAGGAAGTGCCTCCTTATTACGCGGAAAATAATGGTTCCTCCACTTGACAGCTGGGACCCACCGGACGGGCCACTGTATTTCGTGAAAAAAACATTTGCCCCTGACTGCTGGGACCGACCAGCTACATCTTCGCACGCAAGGAAGTGCGTCTGGGCAAAAAAACGATTCACCCGCCTGACTGCTGGGACCCACCAACTAGATCTTCGCACGCAAGGAAGTCCTGATAGTCGGGACCCACCTGGTCAAAGCGCACGTAGCGTTGTCATTCTGGTCACGAACATGTACGTACATATATACTGGTGGATGTAGAGGCACGCACGTGTCGTAGTAGAAGCGCGTACGTGTCGTAGTAGAGGTGTGCACGTAGCATGTACACGTACGTACAGCGGCCAGGGTGCAAGAAAGAAAATACGGCCACGTATGTGTACATACGGGCGGGGTCTCGAACGCCTACTCGCGCATACGTACGGCCAGGGCTCATGTACATGGCTGGGTCGGAACAGAGAAACACCGTCGTCATTGTGTTCATGGGGAGGCAACAGAATGCGTCGTGTTCATGGGGAGGCAACGGAATGCGTCATGTTCATCGGGAGGCAACGGAACGCGTGGGAGCCAACCGGCTGGGTCGGAACGGAATGCGTGGTCGTGTTCATCGGGAGGGCTTGGACGGAACAGGCGATGGAAACGAGGCCTGGCGTACCGCACAACGGACGAAACGGCCTTGTGTTCGACCGGCCACGTTCGAAATGGGATCCTGTTCATCGGGAGGGGTCTGGCGTACCAAAAACGGAGGAAACGGACCTCCTACGGTCGAAACGGTGTCCTGTTTATCGGGAGGGGTGTGGCATACTACAAAATGGTGGAAACTGACCTCCTACGGTCGAAACGGGGGTCCTGTTGATCGGGAGGGGTGTGGCGTACCGCAAAACGGACGAAATGGACCTCCTACGGTCGAAACGGGGGTCCTGTTCATTAGGAGGGGTGTGGCATACCGCAAAACGGGACTCCACGCGATACTGTTCATCTCCACCGTCGACCTCCTGCAGCCTCCACGGGCTCCTGTTTATCCAGCCTCCATCGCGCGCTACTCCACCGGCTACTGTTCAACCACCCCTCCAATATCTACTGTTCATCCAGCCCTCCACACCACGGGGTCCTGTTCAACCACCCCTCCACGGGCACCCCTCCACCGTCTACTGTTCATCCAGCCCTCTACCACACCATGGGGTCCTGTTCATCCAGAGGCAACGCCACCACTCACTGTTCATCCAAACCCCCCCCCCCAACGCTAACTGTTCAATGATCGGCTTCAGTTAGCAGCAGTAGCAAAGGAATCGCTCGATCGGGTTTAGTTAACAGCCATCGATCGATCGCTCGGGTTCAGTAACGCATAGCCTACAATGCAATCGCTCGGGTTTAGTTAGAGCCCAACGGCTCGCTCGAGTTCAGTTAGAGCCAACGCCTCACACACACGCGCATACGTGTACGAGAGAAACACGCATGGCTCGGCCCCCGACCTCCCACCGTAACTGGGAACTCCCCAAATTTTTCCTCCCCCTTGCTTCTACCACGATTTTTTCCGTCATGGACGGCCAAAAGAATGTCATGCAGCTGCGTCTCCGGCCCGCCCAGGACGAAAAGCCCATTTTCTGTCATGACTTTTTGACATAGAAGTAGGAGCCCACCACAGCTATGATGATACCGGGTTTTGTCACAATTATCATCATAGAAGTGTCATATGTATGATAGAGAAAAAAATTCGTTCGGCCCAAAATGTCACGGATGTGTCTCTTTTGTAGTGATATGAGCGGACGTGTAAATTGTGGAGGGGGGCGCCGCACACAGCTAACAATCGTTGTTGTGTGTTCTAGCGGTGCCCCCACCCCCCCGTCATATATATATAGGTTGGAGGGGAGGAGAGGCAGCCAAGGGGGCGCCCCAAGTAGGAGGAATCCTACTTGGGCACCCCCAATTCGGCCTCCCCCCTTCCAAATTCATTCAGAGGGGGAAGGAAGGAGGATGGAGGAGAGAAGGAAGGGGGAGGCCGAATTGCTCCCCTTCCTTTATCTCTTCCCCTCTTTCCTTCCCCCGTATTTTGGCCTACATGGGGCACACCAGCCCCCTAGGGGCTGGTCTGTCCCTGTCTTGGCCAATTAGGCCCATGTAGTTGCCGCGGGGATGCCCGGAACCCCTTCCGGTGACCCGATTTGTACCCGGTACCCCCGAACACTTCCGGTGTTCGAATATCACTGTCCAATATATGAACCTTTACCTATCGACCATTTTGGGACTCCTCATCATGTCTGTGATCTTATCCGGGACTCCGAACAACATTTGGTCACCAAATCACATAACTCATATAATACCAAATCGCCATCGAATGTTAGGCGTGCGGACCCTACGGGTTCCAGAACTATGTAGACATGACCGAGACACCTCTCCGGTAAATAACCAACAAAGGAACCTGGATGCTCATATTGGTTCCCACATATTCTACGAAGATGTTTATTGCTCGTACCATAATGACAACATACATTATTCCCTTTGTCATTGGTATATTACTTGCCCGAGATTCGATCGTCGGTATCTCAATACCTAGTTCAATCTCGTTACCGGCAAGTCTCTTTACTCGTTCCGTAATACATCATCCCCCAACGAACTCATTAGTTGCAATGCTTGCAAGGCTTATGTGATGTGCATTACCGAGAGGGCCCAGAGATACCTCTCCGACAATCGGAGTGACAAATTCTAATCTCGAAATATGCCAACCCAACAAGTACCTTCGGGGATACCTTTAGAGTATCTTTATAATCACCCAGTTACGTTGTGACGTTTGATAGCACACAAGGTATTCCTCCGGTATCCGGGAGTTGCATAGTCTCGTAGTCAAAGGAATATGTATATGACTTGAAGAAAGCCATAGCAATAAAACTGAACAATCAACATGCTAAGGTAATGGATGGGTCTTGTCCATCACATCATTCTCCTAATGATGTGATCCAATTCATCAAATGACAACACATGTCTATGGTTAAGAAACTAAACCATCTTTGATTAACGAGCTAGTCTAGTAGAGGCTTACTAGGGACACGGTGTTTTGTCTATGTATTCACACATGTATCATGTTTCCTATTAATACAATTCTAGCATGAATAATAAACATTTATCATGGTATAAGGAAATATAAAATAACAACTTTATTATTGCCTCTAGGGCTAATTTCCTTCACCTTCGAGGAAGACAACGAGGTGTTTTCTCAGCGTGCACATGCTTACCTAAACTCGAGAGCCAGAAGGTTGGTGCCCGGAGCGGCTCAAGCAACTCACCACTATGATGAGGGCACCCATGATGTAGAGGCCTCGCCCTCTTCCATGTCCAAGGATCCAATCATCATCGATATCTCTGACGATGAGGAGTAGCGTGTCTTACTAGCTCACTATAAGGGCCAATGTTCAGTTTGCTAGCTACGCCGGTTAAGCATGCTCGGTTTACCCGTTGCATGTCTTGCTCCTACCTTTCCTAAACAAATTCTAGTGAATTGTGCTATCTACTTATACCATGCAATCTGTTGCTCTAGTGTGTATGTTCTATATGTCGTGCAATGTGGTGCTCTGATACGTCTCCAACGTATCTATAATTTTTGATTGCTCCATGCTATATTATCTACTATTTTGGACATTATTGGGCTTTATTATCCACTTTTATATTATTTTTGCGACTAACCTATTAACCGGAGGCCCATCCCAGAATTGTTGTTTTTTGCCTATTTCAGGGTTTCAAACAAAAGGAATATCAAACGGAGTCCTAACAGAATGAAACCTTCGGGAACGTGATTTTCTCACCGAACGTGATCCAGGGGACATGGACCCTACGTCAAGAAACAAAAGAGGAGGCCACGAAGTAGGGGCGCACCTACCCCCCTGGCGCACCCTCCACCCTCGTGGGCCCCCTGTTGCTCCACTAATGTACTCCTTCCTCCTATATATACCTATGTACCCCCCAAATGATTAGATACGGAGCCAAAACCTTAATTCCACCGCCGCAACTTTCTGTATCCACGAGATCCCATCTTGGGGCCTATTCCAGAGCTCCGCCGGAGGGGGCCTTAATCACGGAGGGCTTCTACATCATCACCATAGCCCCTCCGATGAAGTGTGAGTAGTTTACCTCAGACCTACGGGTCCATAGTTAGTAGCTAGATGGCTTGTTCTCTCTTTTTGGATCTCAATACAATGTTCTCCCCCTCTCTTGTGGAGATCTATTCGATGTAATCTTCTTTTTGTGGTGTATTTGTTGAGACCGATGAATTGTGGGTTTATGATCAAGTCTATCTATGAACAATATTTGAATCTTCTCTAAATTCTTTTATGTATGATTGGTTATCTTTGCAAGTCTCTTCGAATTATTAGTTTGGTTTGGCCTACTAGATTGATCTTTCTTGCAATGGGAGAAGTGCTTAGCTTTGGGTTCAATCTTGCGGTGTCCTTTCCCAGTGACAGTAGGGGCAGCAAGGCACGTATTGTATTATTGCCATCGAGGATAACAAGATGGGGTTTTCATCATATTGCATGAGTTTATCCCTCTACATCATGTCATCTTGCTTAAGGCGTTACTCTATTTTCATTAACTTAATACTCTAGATGCATGCTGGATAGCGGTCGGTGAGTGGAGTAATAGTAGTAGATGCAGGCAGGAGTCGGTCTACTTGTCTCGGACGTGATGCCTATATACATGATCATACCTAGATATTCTCATAACTATGCTCAATTCTGTCAATTGCTCAACAGTAATTTGTTCACCCACCGTAGAATACTTATGCTCTCGAGAGAAGCCACTAGTGAAACCTATGGCCCCCGGGTGTATGTTCATCATATTAATCTACCAATACTTAGTTATTTCCTTTGCTTTTTACTTTGCTTTTCTTTTACTTTGCATCTTGAACAAAAAAATACCAAAAATATTATCTTATCATATCTATCAGATCTCACTCTCGTAAGTGGCCGTGTAGGGATGGACAAGCCCTTATCGCATTAGTTGCGAGGATTTATTTGTTTTGTGCAGGTACGAGGGACTCGCGCGTAGCCTCCTACTGGATTGATACCTTGGTTCTCAAAAACTGAGGGAAATACTTACGCTACTTTGCTGCATCATCCCTTCCTCTTCGGGGAAAACCAACGCAGTGCTCAAGAGGTAGCAAGAAGGATTTCTGGCGTCGTTGCCGGGGAAGTCTACGCAAAAGTCAATATACCAAGTACTCATCACATACCCTTATCTCCCGCATTACATTATTTGCCATTTGCCTCTGGTTTTCCTCTCCCCCACTTCACCCTTGCTGTTTTATTCGCCCTCTCTCTTTCTATCCTCCTTCTCTTTCCCATTTGCCTCTTTTATGCCCGCTTTTTGTTTGCTTGTGTGTTAGTGTTCTTGCTTGTCACGATGGCTCAATATAACACTAAATTGTGTGACTTCACCAATACCAACAATAATGATTTTATTAGCACTCCGATTGCTCCTCTTACCGATGCTGAATCTTATGAAATTAATACTGCTTTGCTGAATCTTGTCATGAAAGATCCGTTTTCCGACCTTCCTAGCTTCGTTGATTTGTGTGATATGCAAAAGAAGGAAGATGTGGAAAATGATATTGTTAAATTGAAGCTATTTCCTTTTTCGCTTAGAAATAGTGTTGAAGCTTGGTTTTCATCTTTGCCTAAAAATAGTATTGATTCATGGAATAAGTGCAAAGATGCTTTTATCTCTAAGTATTTTCCTCCCGCTAAGACCATCTGCCTTAGGAACGATATTATGAATTTTAAGCAACTTGATCATGAACATGTTGCACAAGCTTGGGAGAGAATGAAATTAATGATACGTAATTGCCCTACTCATGGTTTGAATTTGTGGATGATTATACAAAAAATTTATGCCGGATTGAATTTTGCTTCTAGAAATCTTTTAGATTCAGCCGCGGGAGGCACTTTTATGGAAATCACTTTAGGAGAAGCTACTAAACTCCTAGATAATATTATGGTTAATTATTCTCAACAGCATACTGAAAGATCTAGTAATAAAAAGGTGCATGCGATAGAAGAAATTAATGTTTTGAGTGGAAAGATGGATGAAATTATGAAATTATTTGCTACTAAGATTGTTTCTTCTGATCCTAATGATATGCCCTTATCTACTTTGATTGAGAATAATAACGAATCTATGGATGTGAATTTTTTTGGTAGGAACAATTTTGGTAACAACGCGTATAGAGGAAATTTCAATCCTAGGCCTTATCCTAGTAATCCCTCTAATAATTATGGTAATTCCGACAACAATTATTATGGAAATTATAATAAGATGCCCTCTGATTTTGAATCTAATATTAAAGAATTTATTACATCGCAAAAGAATTTCAATGCTTTGATGGAAGAAAAATTATTTAAGATTGATGAGTTGTTTAGGAACGTTGATAGAATTTCTCTTGATGTTGATTCTTTGAAACTTAGATCTATTCCACCTAAGCATGATATCAATGAGTCTCTCAAAGCCATGAGAATTTCCATTGATGAGTGCAAAGAAAGAACCGCTAGGATGCGTGCTAAGAAAGATGCCTTTATATGAGCGTCTTCTTCTAGTTCCTATGAAAATAAAGATGAAGATCTAAAAGTTATTGATGTGTCCCCTATTAAATCTTTGTTTTGCAATATGAATCTTGATAATGATGGGACTGAATATGATCCACCTTTACCTAGAAGGCGTTCCAACAATTCGGAATTTTTTGATCTTGATGCTGAAATTGATAAAAGTGGGATTGAAGAAATTAAACCCTAGATGTTGCTAAACCCACTTTTATGGATTTCAAGAAATTTAACTATGAAAATTTCTCTTTGATTTATTGTATTTACTTGTTGCAATCCGTGCTAAATTCTCCTCACGCTTATAGTCAAAATAATGCGTTTACTAAACATATCGTTGATGCCTTGATGCAATCTTATGAGGAAAAACTTGAATTGGAAGTTTCTATCCCTAGAAAACTTTATGATGAGTGGGAACCAACTATTAAAATTAAAATTAAAGATCATGAATGCTATGCTTTATGTGATTTGGGTGCTAATGTTTCCACGATTCCAAAGACTTTGTGTGATTTGTTAGGTTTCCGTGATTTTGATGATTGCTCTCTAAACTTGCACCTTGCGGATTCCACTATTAAGAAACCTATGGGAAGAATTAATGATGTTCTTATTGTTGCAAATAGGAATTATGTGCCCATATATTTTATTGTTCTTGACATAGATTGCAATCCTTCATGTCCTATTATTCTTGGTAGACCTTTCCTTAGAACGATTGGTGCAATTATTGATATGAAGGAAGGAAATATTAGATTCCAATTTCCATTAAGGAAAGGCATGGAACACTTTCCTAGAAATAAAATTAAATTACCTTATGAATCTATTATAAGAGCCACTTATGGATTGCCTACCAAAGATGGCAATACCTAGATCTATCCTTGCTTTTTATGCCTAGCTAGGGGCGTTAAACGATAGTGCTTGTTGGGAGGCAACCCAATTTTATTTTTATTCCTTGATTTTTGCTCCTGTTTAGTAATAAATAATTTATCTAGATTATGTTTTGGTTGTGTTTTTAGTGTTTAATTAGTGTTTGTGCCAATTAGAACCGTTGGGAAGACTTGGGGAAAGTCTTGTTAAACTTGCTGTAAAAAACAGAAACTTTAGCGCTCACGAGAACTGCTGCCATTTTTATTTGGAAAGTGATATTTAGTTAATTATTTTTGCATATGATTAATATATAAATTCCTCACGTCCAGAAATTTATTTTAGAATTTATGGGGTTCCATATCTTGCGCTAGCTACCGATTACTACAGACTGTTCTGTTTTTGATAGATTCTGTTTTTCGTGTGTTGTTTGCTTATTTTGATGAATCTATGGCTAGTAAAATAGTTTATAAACCATAGAGAAGTTGGAATACAGTAGGTTTAACACCAATATAAATAAATAATGAGTTCATTACAGTACCTTGAAGTGTTCTTTTGTTTTCTTTTGCTAACGGAGCTCACGAGATTTTCTACTTTGAGTTTTGTGTTGTGAAGTTTTCAATTTTTGGTTAAAAATTTGATGGATTATGGAACAAGGAGTGGCAAGATCCTAAGCTTGGGGATGCCCATGGCACCCCCAAAATAATCTAAGGACACCTAAAAGCCAAAGCTTGGGGATTCCCTGGAAGGCATCTCCTCTTTCGTCTACTTCTATCAGTAACTTTACTTGGAGCTATATTCTTATTCACCACATGATATGTGTTTTGCTTGGAGCGTCTTATACGATTTGAGTATTTACTTTTTAGTTTACCACAATCATCCTTGATGTACGCACCTTTTGAGAGAGTCATACATGGTTTGGAATTTGTTAGAATACTCTATGTGCTTCGCTTATATCTTTTGAGTTATATAGTTTTGCTCTAGTACTTCACTTATATCTTTTAGAGCACGGTGGTGGATTTGTTTTATAGAAACTATTGACCTCTCATGCTTCACTTAGATTATTTTGAGAGTCTTAAATAGCATTGTGATTTGCTTAAAATCCTAATATGCTAGGTATTCAAGATTAGTAAAATTTTCTTATGAGTGTTTTGAATACTAAGAGAAGTTTGATGCTTGATGATTGTTTTAAGATATGGAGGTAATAATATCAAATTCATGCTAGTTGAGTAGTTGTGAAATTGAGAAATGCTTGTGTTGAAGTTTTCAAGTCCCGTAGCATGCACATATGGAAAATGTTATGTAACAAATTTGAACCATGAGGTGTTATTTGATTGTCCTCCTTATGAGTGGCGGTCGGGGACAAGCGATGGTCTTTCCCTACCAATCTATCCCCCTAGGAGCATGCGCGTAGTGCCGAGGTTTTTGATGACTTGTAGATTTTTGCAATAAGTATGTGAGTTCTTTATGACTAATGTTGAGTCCATGGATTATACGCACTCTCACCTTTCCATCCTTGCTAGCCTATTTGGTACCGTGCATTGCCCTTTCTCACATTGAGAGTTGTCGCAAACTTCGTCGGTGCATCCAAACCCTGTGATGTGATACGCTCTTTCACACATAAACCTCCTTATATCTTCCTCAAAACAGCCACCATACCTCCCTATTATGGCATTTAGCCATTCCGAGATATATTGCCATGCAACTTTCCACCATTCCGTTTATCATGACACATTCATTATTGTCATATTTCTTAGCATGATCATGTAGTACATAGTATTTGTGGCAAAGCCACCGTTCATAATTCTTTCATACATGTCACTCTTGGTCCATTGCATATCCCGGTACACCGTTGGAGGCATCCAAATAGAGTCATCTTTTGTTCTAGTATTGAGTTGTAATCATTGAGTTGTAAAATAAATAGAAGTGTGATGATCATCATTTTCTAGAACATTGTCCCAAGTGAGGAATTATAAAAAAAGAGAGAGAAAGGCCATATAAAAAAAGAGAAAAGGCCAGATAAAAATGAGAGAAAAAGAGAGAAGGTACAATGTTACTATCCTTTGCCACACTTGTGCTTCAAAATAGCACCGTAATCTTCATGATAGAGAGTCTCTTGTTTTGTCACTTTCATATACTAGTGGGAATTTTCATTATAGAACTTGGCTTGTATATTCCAACAATGGGCCTCCTCAAGTGCCCCAGGTCTTCGTGAGCAAGCAAGTTGGATGCACACCCATTTAGTTTCTTTTGTTGAGCTTTCATACATTTATAGCTCTAGTGCATCTGTTTCATGGCAATCCCTACTCCTTGCATTAACATCAATCGGTGGGCATCTCCATAGCCTGTTGATTAGCCTCGTTGATGTGAGACTTTCTCCTTTTTTGTCTTCTCTACATAACGCCCTCATTATATTCTATTCCACCCATAGTGTTATGTCCATGGCTCTCGCTCATATATTGCGTGAAAGTTTATAGGTTTGAGATTACTAAAGTATGAAACAATTTCTTGGCTTGTCATCGGGGTTGTGCATGATGAGAGCATTCTTGTGTGACGAAAATGAAACATGACTAAACTATATGATTTTGTAGGGATGAACTTTCTTTGGCCATGTTATTTTGAAAAGACATAATTGCTTAGTTAGTATGCTTGAAGTATTATTATTTTTATGTCAATATGAACTTTTGTCTTGAATCTTTCAGATCTGAATATTCATACCACAATTAAGAAGAATTACATTAAAATTATGCCAAGTAGCACTCCGCATAAAAAATTCTGTTTTTATCATTTACCTACTCGAGCACGGGCAGGAATTAAGCTTGGGGATGCTTGATACGTCTCCAACGTATCTATAATTTTTGATTGCTCCATGCTATATTATCTACTGTTTTGGACATTATTGGGCTTTATTATCCACTTTTACATTATTTTTGGGACTAACCTATTAACCGGAGGCCCAGCCCAGAATTGCTGTTTTTTGCCTATTTTAGGGTTTCGAAGAAAAGGAATATCAAACGGAGTCCTAACTGAATGAAACCTTCGGGAATGTGATTTTCTCACCGAACGTGATCCAGGGGACTTGGACCCTACATCAAGAAACAAAAGAGGAGGCCACGAGGTAGGGGGCGCGCCTACCCGCCCGCCCCCCAGGCGTGCCCTCCACCCTCGTGGGCCCCCTGTTGCTCCACCGATGTACTCCTTCGTCCTATATATACCTATGTACCCCCTAAACGATTAGATACAGAGCCAAAACCCTAATTCCACAAGCAAAGGAAATAACTACGTATTGGGAGATTAATCTATGGCCCCGGGGTCTATCTTCATCATATTAATCTCCCAATACGTAGTTATTTCCTTTGCTTTATACTTCGCTTTTATTTTACTTTACATATTCATCACAAAAATACCAAAAATATTATCTCACTCTCATAAGTGGCTGTGTAGGGATTGACAACCCCTTATCGTGTTGGTTGCGAGGATTTATTTGTTTTGTGCAGGTACGAGGGACTGGCGCATAGCCTCCTACTGGATTGATACCTTGGTTCTCAAAAACTGTGGGAAATACTTACGCTACTTTGCTGCATCATCCCTTCCTCTTCAGGGAAAACCAACGTAGTGCTCAAGAGGTAGCATGCTCACTTGTTAACTGTTTGGTTAATTAGTTGTCGTGTTTAGTGATACGTCTCCAATGTATCTATAATTTTTGATTGTTCCATGTTGTTATATTATCATTCATGGATGTTTTATAATCATTTTATTGTCATTTTATATCATCTTTTGGTACTAACCTATTGACATAGTGCCAAGTGCCAGTTGCTGTTTTTGCATGTTTTTACATCACAGGAAATCAATATCAAATAAGTCCAAACGAAGCGAAACTTTTTGTGAATTTTTTTGAACCAGAAGACATCTAGTGGGCCGGAGAAGCGCCCTGGTTTGTTGTGCCCACCTCGGTTGCCTCCCAAACCGCCTCTTTACTCTATGGATAACCTAATACCAGAAACCCTAGGGAAGTCGACGAAAATCAATTCAAGCCGCCACAAGTTCCAGAAACACCATATCTGTTGGTGATTGGTTAAAGAGCTTACCAGTTAACTCTGTCGGATCATGGGCCGAGTTAAAACACCGGTTTATCCATAATTTTAAGGATACTTGTAAGCACCCTATGTCGATTGTAGACTTGGCCGCTTGTGTTCAAGAGGATGGGGAGTCTACAACCCATTGGGTGAAGCGTGTCTCAGCTATTCTGCATTCATCAGATCGCATCAATGTGGACACAGCAGTGTTAACGTTGGAGGGCAATTGCCGGTTTCTACCGCTGAAACAGAAGTTAGGAAGGCTCAAACGTCACTGCAATGATATGGCAACGCTTATGGCCGCTTTGGTTAAATATGCCGATTCAGATAATACCAAAGACCCTGAGTCAGAGGAGGACAAACCGGGGAAAGGGAAGAAGAACGGCAACACCAAGGGACAGCAGCATAACCCGGCAGGTCATGGGAACAATGGTAAGCGCAAGGCAGGCAATAGTTTGGACTGTGTGGCTAACACCAATGCTCAGGATAACGGTCAACGTCGTAAGGGTAAACAACCCCAGAAGGATGGAGGTTCAGGCCCCAATCTGGAGTGCCTGTTAAATCAACCTTGTCCAAAGCATGGATCAAAGGAGAGGCCAGCTTCACATCTTTGGAAGGATTGTTATATCATGCGAGAATTCAAGAACTCCAATATGTTTCAGTACGACAATGGCCCACCCGGTAGTTTAGGAGGTGGTTTTCATGGGCTGGGTTATGGAGGCGGTAGCTCCGGTTCAGGATTTCAAGGCAATCAAACCGGATATAGCAATCAAGGGAACCAGGGCAACCAGGGAGGTTATAACCATCAGGGGAATCAGTAGCAGCAGCAGTCGGGTTATCAGAGCAATCCGAAGCAGTTGAATAGTGGGCAGTATCATGTCTTCACCACTAGCTTGTGTAAACATGATCAGAAGCTTCACAAGAGGGTCGTGAACTCTGTTGAACCGGCAGTACCTCAGTATTTGCGCTGGTCTGAGCAACCCATTTTATGGAGTAGAGAGGATCACCCACCCCGGGTTGATAATCTGGGTCATCTGGCTTTAGTGGTGGCACCTCAAGTTGGGGGGTATAAGTTCACCAAGGTGCTCATGGATGGGGGAAGCACTATCAATATTCTCTACTATGACACCCTTCCGCCGTATGGGGTTGACAGATAAGAATCTTAAGACGTCGAACACCATTTTTCATGGTGTGGTGCCCGGTAAATCTGCATATCCAGTGGGCAAGATAGCCATAGAGGTGGCCTTTGGAGATGATCATGATTCAAGGTTAGAAACATTGACTTTTGAGGTGGTGAAAATCAAGAGTCTGTATCACGCTCTGTTTGGGCGACCGGCTTATGCCAAGTTCATGGCGAGGCCATGTTATGTTTATCTGCAGCTTAAGATGCCAGGTCATAAGGGGACCATCATAGTACATGGGAGCAGGAAGATTGCTTTGGAATGTGAAGAAGGTGATGCGGCTTACGCTGAGTCGGTTTGTACCATGGAAGAGCTGAAGTTTTACAAAGACAAGGTTGATCCGGTAGACATGACTTCTTTGAAAAAGCCAACTACGGAGCACGATCCGGCGTTGAAGTTTAAATCGGCCACAAACACTAAGATGGTTGATTTTGTTCCTGGCAATTCATCCAAGCAGTTCAGCATCGGTGCTAACCTGGATCCCAAATAGGAAAGCGCGCTCATCGAGTTCATCTGTGAGAACCGAGACATCTTTGCATGGAAGCCTTCTGACATGCCAGGTTTACCGAGGGAACTCGCTGAGCACACACTTAATATAGATCCTAAGTTTAAACCGGTCAGATAGTTTCTCCGCCGCTTCAACGAAGAAAGGCGCAAGGCTATTGGTGAAGAGGTAGCTCGGTTGTTGGCCTCAGGATTTATCGTGGAGGTATTTCACCCGGAGTGGTTGGCTAATCCGGTGCTGGTTCTCAAGAAAAACGACACTTGGCATATGTGTGTGGACTACATAGACTTGAACAAGGCTTGCCCAGCAGATCCTTTTGCCCTCCCTCGCATTGATCAGATTATTGATGCTACAACGGGTTGTGACCGCTTGTGTTTTTTGGATGCTTATTCTGGTTATAATTAGATCAAAATGGCAGTTAAGGACCAGGAGAAGACAGCTTTTATAACTCCCTTTGGAGCCTTCTGCTATGTCTCCATGCCCTTTGGGCTCAAGAGTGCCCAGGCGACTTATCAACGTTGTGTTCAGAATTGTCTTCATAAGCAGATTGGGCGCAATGTTCATGCATATGTGGATGATATTGTGATAAAGTCCAGGAAAGAGGAAACGTTGATTGATGACTTGAGAGAAACCTTTGACAACCTCCAGATTTACAAGATGATGCTCAATCCGGACAAATGTGTCTTTGGTGTCCTGGTAGGCAAACTCTTGGGCTTTCTGGTATCAAATAGGGGCATTGAGACTAATCCGGAAAAAAATTCAGCAATCACATCTTTGGCTAAACCGGCGTGTATCAATGATGTTCAACGTTTAGCCGGCCGGATTGCGGCTTTGAGCCGGTTTATCAGTCGTCCCGGGGAGAAAGCAATCCCTTTATACCAGATGTTAAAGAAAATGGATGACTTTGTCTGGAGGGATGCGGCTGATAAAGCGTTTGAGGATCTGAAGAGGCAGTTAGCTGAACCACCTGTGCTTGCAACTCCGGTCGATAAAGAGCCCTTACTGCTGTATGTGGATGCTAATGCCAGGGCTGTTAGCGTGGCTATTGTTGTGGAGCGCAAGGAGGCTGGAAAGGAATATCCGGTTCAACGACCAGTTTATTATATCAGTGAGGTGCTTATCGAATCAAAGCAGAGGTATCCACATTGGCAGAAGCTAGTGTATGGGGTGTTTATGGCAAGCCAGAAGCTCAAACATTACTTTCAGGGTCATCCTGTCACAGTGGTCAGTTCAGCCCCTCTGGGAGATATCATTCAAAACCGAGAAGCAACTGGCCGGATTGCCAAGTGGGCTATCGATCTTGGACCTCACGGCCTCAAGTATACACCTCGCACAGCAATCAAATCTCAAGCACTTGTGGACTTCATCAATGATTGGACAGAGTTGCAGGCACCACAGGAAAAGCCAGATAACACGTATTGGACTATTCACTTTGATGGGTCCAGGCAATTGGAGGGATCGGGGGCTAGAGTTATATTAACTTCCCCACGAGGTGACAAGTTTTGTTATGTTCTTCGCTTAATGTTCCCATGTACTAACAATGTAGCTGAGTACGAGGCCTTACTCCATGGTCTCCAAATGGCTATGGAGATAAACTTAAGCCGGGTTAAGTGCTTCGGTGACTCGGACCTGCTGGCTCAACAGGTACCTGGCACTTTGGATTCTAAGGACCCACTCATGGCTGCGTATCGACGAGAGGTGGACATAGTGGCTGGTCATTTCAAGGGTTATCAAGTTGACCATATAGACCGGCGAAAGAATGAAGCAGCGGACGCTTTAAGTTGCCTTGGCTCTCAGCGTAAACCGGTCCCACCTAATGTTTTCCTCGACATCCTACACAATCTGTTGGTTAAGATACCAACAGAGGAGGGGTTGGCTATTCCTGACCTAGAGGCCCAATTGGTGGCAGCTTTGCATGTTATACCGGATTGGAAAGTCCCGTACTTGGTTTACATGAACCGGGGCGAGTTACCTGAGGATGAAACCTTGGCCCGGCAAATAATTCGGCGTTCCAAGTCAATGACCATAATCAATGGGGAGTTACATCGTTACAGCATCACATGGGCAATTCAGCGTTGTGTATCTCCTCAAGAGGGTTGTGAGATTTTGCGAGAAATCCATGAAGGAGATTGTGGTCACCACGCCGGCTCAAAATCCTTGGTGGCTAAGGCTTTTCGTCATGGTTTCTATTGGTTGACAGCCCATGCTGATGCTGAGGATTTAGTCAAAAGGTGTGACAGTTGTCAAAAATTTGCACGCCGCCCTCATGTTCCGGCTCAGGAGTTGAGGATGGTTCCAATAACTTGGACATTTGCAACTTGGGGGCTTGATATGGTTGGACCCTTTAAGAGATCCAAGGACAAAAGTCCCACCTATTAGTGGCAGTGGACAAGTTCACCAACTGGGTGGAAGCAGAGCCAGTCGGTAAGTGTGATGCAGCCAGGGCGGTTCAATTCATCAAAAAGGTGATATTCCGATTTGGTTTCCCACACAGTATTATAACTGACAATGGTACTAATCTGTCAAAGGGTGAGATGGAGGAATTTTGCCAACGAGAGCACATCCGGCTTGATGTAGCATCAGTGGCTCACCCCCAGTCTAATGGTCAAGCAGAGAGGGCACATCAAGAAATTTTGAGAGGTATTAAACCCCGGCTTATGGTTCCTTTAAAGCGGACACCGGGTTGTTGGGTGGAGGAGTTACCTTATGTGTTATGGAGCATCAACACCACACCTAACAGATCTACGGGTTACACGCCTTTCTTCATGGTTTATGGAGCAGAGGCGGTTCTTGCTAGTGACATCCGTCATGACTCGCCCCGTGTGGTGGCTTATGTTGAAACTGACAATGAGAAGGCACGTCAGGACTCACTGGACCTGCTAGATGAGGAGTGTGATCTTGTAGCAGCACGTTCGGCGATTTATCAACAAGATCTCTGACGTTATCACAGTCGTCGGGTTAAGACCAGAACTTTTCAAGAGGGCGATCTGGTGCTCCGGCTCATCCAGGATTAGACTGATATGCATAAGTTATCCCCACCTTGGGAAGGACCTTTTGTGGTCAGCAAAAATCTGCACAACGGGTCATACTACCTCATTGATGTTCGAGAGCACAAAGACTCACGTAAATCGGAGGAGGAGACTAAGCGGCCGTGGAATATAGCTCTTCTTCGGCCTTACTATACTTGAGCCACAGGCTCTTCTTATGTACATACTTATGACAATGTATATATTATATAATAAACTGGAGCCTTGAATAAAACGGGGGTCTCTATTCTTTTTACATCATGTGTGAGCCTACGGGAGCTTCTACTGACAAAATGGCGTTTTATTAACCCGGCCTATATGGCCACACAGATATAAAGAAAATCACTAGGGGGCTTGGTCGTATCCGAACCATAGCTACACCTCTTGATTGGTTTAAAACCAAAAAGGGATATCACTAGGGGGCTTGGTTGTCTTCACACCATAGCTACACCTCTTGATAGGCTTCAAGACAAAAGGAAATTATGTGGAACCAAAGAGAGTCTGTTGCATTAAGCACAGCTCAAACATAGGTAAGCACTAAGCACAGCTCAAATATTACCTGGGGGCTCCTTGCTTCTCAAAGAACAACGAGCTTGCACCCTTGTAATAGGCTATCAAGCCAGGCTTGGAAGCGAGGTGTATTCACCTAAAAGCCTGGGTTATCCTGCCTCTTTAAGTAAGCCACTCCGTCTAGGTAAACCTGGTATGACCCATCGAACATTTGACAAGTCAATCCTATGGACCCTGAACTTGTCAAAGTTAAAACGGTGATTGGTTAAAGAGTGAGGTCCATCTTAAAAGGCTTTGCAAAATGGTTTAACTCGGTGGCCTGGCAGCCCATGAAAAGCCTCATTTTAGGGCCTGGCAGCCCATGAAAAGCCTTGCATATTTATTGTCTTTGCTCTTTTTATGATAAGGGATTTATGAATATTTTCTGATAAACCGGTGTTCATTACAACCCGACATGATTTTCAACACTTACTTGTCAGTATATGATCAGTTTTATCTCGGTATTATATTCTTCCGGTCTTGTTTTGACTAGATGTCACCAGCATTATGCGGCTATTATAGCCCAATATGGTTTCTATATGAACCGGCAAGAGGGCAAGGAGTTGTCAACACTCTGGATTGGTGTTTTTTCACCTTTACCATACAAGCAGTTGGTCAGCCAACGAGGTATGTCACAAATATTATTTATTTTATCTGGTTAATATATATCTTGGTTATCCATCCAAGTTATGTATATATTTTTTGGGCATCATGACCCGTCCAGTGGTAAACCACTAGGACGCTTTCAAGTTCTTATATGCAGGAACACAAAGTATAATGGACTATGCATAAATAGATCCCAAAAGTGGAACAAGTTTTCAAAATATCAAGCAACACAAGCATGCACGATGGCATGGCAGATAAAGGTGTTTTTGCTATCCTATTACAAGGAGCTTCAAAATGGACCAAATTGAATAATTGTTTTCAAGCAGTGGCAGACTGTAGCTGATAAACCGGTCGCCGGTATAGGATGCTTCATCAGGACGGCTTGACGATTGAGGGCCATCTTGTGCAGTCACATCCTCTTCATCCCTCCCCAGACGCTGGAAATCAACCGTTGACCAATCGATTTCGGTTAAAGCTTGAAACACGGCCTCTTCATGGATAAGGCTGGAGGGGTCAATGTCAGGAGCGTAAGTATGCTTACGGATTGGAGGCACAAGCTCTTCAACATCATGGATCACAGCGGGCTATCTTTTTCTCTCGGCATCATAAACCGGTTGGAAATGATATAAATCGGTGTCCTCCGCCAGTTTGCTTGCTAATGGCCGCATCTCCTTTTCCAGCCTTCATAGATCATCATTATTGAAGTTTGAGACGTCTTCTTTCACGCCAGGATATCCTTTGATGATATCTGCCGGTTCAAGATCCGGAATTCATGCCTTGGCCCGGATTAGCGCAGTCAGCGCTCCTGATCTTGCAGCTGATATCTTTAGTTCGGTGATCCGGGCAGGTAGCATGGCCAGCTTCTCAAGTGTTTCCTTTATCAAGGATGGCGCCGGCTTGTTATACGCTGCAGTGCAAATAGCATGCTGGGATCTAGAGAATAACTGTTCTATCAAGGTGTATGCCGCTTTAAGCTTCATCCGCATGTCAGAGCCCAGATGAGCAATGCGGTTCCCTGTCATGGTTCAGCATCAGTAAACCAACCATTGATAAAATCTTATGATTAGACAAACTGCACGAGAGAGCACTTACCAAATACAATGGATGTCATAGCGTCAATCTGCCGCTTTAAGCCGGACAGTTCTTCCACTACCGGTTTCAGGGCTGCCTCTACGTCCTCGGCCTTTTTATCAAACCGGCCTTTTCTGTTTCCCAGTCAGCATGCTCCTTGTTGAAGGTCTCTTTCAACTTCTCCATAGCTGCCAAGGCATTGGTCAGCTCCTCTTTGGCTTTGGAAGCCTCTGCTTGTTGAGACTTTGCGTTCTCTTGAAGATCAGCGGTTTGAGCATCCCTTTTACTCAGCTCGTCCTGCAAAGGCGGAGATACATCAACAATGAGATGTCTATTTTCTAAGTACCAAGCATATAACAAGTTATGCACTTTGTACTTGGGGGCTAATGCCTATTTGCTTTCTCATCAACATATTTTTCACAAGTCTCAAGTAAAATGCAAGCATTATCCTTAACACTTGGGGGCTAATTTACATCTGTTCAAAACTGACACATTGATTAAAGACCCGGTTTAGCTTGCAAAGCTAAACTGGCCCTTGGGGGCTACACCGATGAACACTACATGAGTACAATGATAAAGTACTGGTTTGTTTCTAAACGATTAGTTCACATATGGAGGATCAACATACAAGGATTAAGATATTACAAAGACCTAGTTTACCTTGCAAAAGCTAAACCGGCCCTTGGGGGCTACTTGGGCTGATGTTTATGCTTTGAAAGCAAGAAAGGAAAGGTGCTGAAAATACCTCATAGCGTTCTTTCATCAGGTTCACCAAACTGGCTTCATAATCACGGTTTGAGTGCAAACGGTTTAGAAAACCGGAGTGGAGTTCTTGAGCGCTGAGATGAGCATAGCTTGACAAGTCAGTGCTCCATTTACCTTTTTCCATGGCAGCACGCTCTTCCTTGGCACTATGTTGGGCCAAGATTACAGGATGGCCAGGAGAGGTGTGACCAATACCAGTAATGGTAACCTCTCCTTCTTTACGTCCAGCAGCTTTGTCTGGAGTTGATGGAGTTTCAGTAGCTCTCACCAGACTAGCCCGAATTGGATCTGATGGTTCAATATCAGGCACAACAGTATCAGCTTCTCGTTTTTCATCAATATTGTGATCTTGAGGGGGTGGCTCATCAAAGGTGACTTTAGGATTGGGACCCTCCGGTTCACCAGTTTGGTCCGGTTCACCTGCTTGCTCCGGTTCAAGAATCACCTGGTCTTCAGACGGATTGTTCACCCGAGCCTTTTTGCTGGGTCTGGCTTTGGCTCTACAAACAAAAAAAGATGTGAAAATTAAGCATAGTATACAAGGTAAGAAAACATTCAAAGAAGGGGTTTAAGTACTTACCAACTAAAGTTTTGAGAGGAGGGAGTTGGGTTGCTGCTGACTCGCCAGATGATGAGGGAGGTGTCACCTGATAATTTGAATTGCATGGATTAAGAGGTTGTCAGAAATAACCTGCCTTGGGGTAAGAATTGTCAGAAGGAGGTGTGACCTCAGATTGGCGCTTTCGAACCGCGGTGTAAGGTAAACCAGTCGAAGTGACCTTTTGGCCGCTGTGCCGGGTTGTACAGCGAGCCTCGTGCTGCTGCTTCTTCAAAATAAATGTTGGATCCAAGTGAGCAAGAGGATGTGAAAAGCTTACTTTCCGGATCGCTTGACGGATTTTTTGTGTTGGCAGAGATTTTGAACCAGAGGAAAGGACAATTACCTCTACATCGTCGGCTTGGCTGCCTTCCGCGCACTCCTGATAAATATCATTGTTAATGAAATGCATAAATAGGGAACCAAGTGAATCAACTTCTACCTCAACTTCCGGTTCATCCGTGTCGTCATCCAGTTCCATGTTGATACGTTCAGTTGCCTTCCGCTATGAGGTTTTCTTGACGGTTTTTGTTTTGGGGCGGGAGGGCTTTGCCGCTTTCTCTGTAGGTTTCTTCTTCCAGAATGGATCATCACCCTATTTATAAACAAAGAGAAGGATATTCAAAGGTTGAACAGTTTAAAAAGATGTCAAAGGTAAAAAGGAAGGACAGTACTGACAGCAGGCGGTTTGTTTTTTATGTAAAAGGGGTTTAAGCCGGTTTGGCGGCAGACAGATTCTGATTCATTCAAAATCTTCTTGACACCCTCAGTAACTTCTTCATTAGTTAACTGAATGTTGATATGACGTTGGGAGTCTTCTACTTCACCAGTGTACTCACACATTAAACCGGAGTGGCGACTTAATGGCGAGATGCTCCAGGATATCCAGCAGCGCACAAAGTTGACGCCTGATAAATCGTTGGCCATAAAAGCTCAGAGCTTGGCGAGTTGAGGGCCATATGAGGCCCGTTCCGTAGCACTTAGATGTTGCGGCAGTGGATGAGTGTTGGAGAGCCGGTGGGCACGGTAACCCGGCAGAGGGTTCTCGTCTTCAGGGGAGGTATCTTTACAGTAGAACCAAGTTTGGTTCCAATCTTTGGGGTGGCTATGCAGCTTGGCATGAGGAAATTCGACCTCTTTTCTTTTTTGAATTGAGACACCCCCAAGTTCAGTGTTGGGTCCGTCTACAAATTCAGTGCGCCAGTTCAGATGGAAAAAATCCCGGAACAGCTCAGCAATTGGTTCTTCTTGTAAGTACACTTCATAGAAGACATGGAAGTTGCATATATTGGATACTGAGTTAGGTCCAATACCTTGACGGTGGATCTGGAAACTAGCAAGCACATCCCGGAAAAACTTCGGCCCGGGCGGTTTGAAACCACATCCTAGGTGGTCAACAAATACCACTACCTCACCCTGCTTAGGGGTAGGAGGATTCTTCGGTCCAGGAACTTGCCACCGGATCTCATTCTTTTTTGGCAAGGTACCAATCCTAACCATTCCGTTCAGCTGTTCTTTGGTAACCCAGGAAGGATCCCAGTTACAAGCATAAAACTGTTTGGCCATTGCAACGGAAAGATGAAAGGAAATACCGGTTTACAAATCATTCATGGTGATACATAAGATGCGATGGAATAAAGACATAAAGGTATGTAAATTGCGTAAACCGGAGGCTGATACAATAATGAATGACAAGGCAATATCAGAACAAAGGTATGCACATGCTGTTAAACCGGAGTATAAACAACGGAGGTAAAAGGCTCGTCTGGTACACCAGGGGACTAATGGTATAGGATAGATTGCTTTTACAAAGGTAAACCGCCTATGTGGTAAAGAGGATACAGATCTAATGCAAAAATGACTAAGTAAGGTAAAAACAGATTTCATAAGGTTGCAGGGAAATTTTGGATCTACCGTAAGACAAGAAAATAAAAGGATTTAGACCTAAAAGGTTGATCCCGAAGCAGTTCACAAAGGACCAGATCAGTGTTTTATGCGCGTAAAGGTTTGTTTTGGTAACAAAGGATAAGCCATTACGTGGAATACATCAAGTTTGAAGTTTTTATCCATGGACAAAGAAGAAACAGGGAAGAACATCGCTGGAGCCTCGATGAACTTCGACGAACGAGGAAACCCTAGGTAGATCTACAACGGAGAAAGGAAGGGACTTACAGTGGCTGTTGAAGCAGCGGAGGTATGCCGTGGCTCTCTGGTGCAACCAGGTTGATGCAGCGGTCGGCGGAGAGACGGAGGCGAAGCTCGGTGATGGCGGTGGCGCTCAGGTGCAGAGGCATCGCAAGGAGGAAGAAGAAGTGAAGGAGACGAAGGGGAAAAAAGAGAAGGGCCCGTGGTCCTATTTATGAGGTGAAGCGATAAGCGACAAGTGCGTGAATTGAGGAGCTCAAAATGGATAGTTAATAAGGATGTCGCCTCGATGGTTGGATATTCATTAATGAAGGGAATCTTCGGCTTCAACGAGTAGATGACGTCATGGCGGTTTACTATGGATCTAAAGGATGACATCACGGCGGTTTACCAGATCTGTATGAAGGTGACAGGGCAAGAATTTTTCTATGTATTGAAGATTGACATGAACAAGTTCAAATCAATCTGGGGCCTAATGTTGGGGATATGGTTACTGGATTAAACTGGCTAGGAGTGGCCGGGTTAGCTCCATGAAGATAGAAGCCCATGAAGACGTGACAATGGAGGTGCTTTACGAAGGCCCAAGGCCCAAAGGCGGGTTAAGTCCTGTAGATGTAAACTGACTCTTTCATGTAACTTGTATTGTAAGTTAAAGGAATAGAGACTGAGCCGGACACGTTTAAGATCCGGCCTCGGGACTATGTAAACCGGCGGGCGTCAACCTATGTATATAAAGGGATGACCCGACCACGGTTTAGGGACAACAGACAACTACTCGAGAGCCAGGCAAAGCAGATTCGCTCCCTGGTCATCGAAACCCTAGCAATACCAATCACAACTAGACGTAGGCTTTTACCTTCAACGAAGGGTCCGAACTAGTATAAAATCCCTTGTGTCCGCTTGTCTGGTTTAACCCCTTTAAGCTAACCCATAGCGATGGCTCCATGACTAAGTCCTTTCACGAGGACATCTGCCGTGACAAACCCACGACAAGATCCAATCTAGACACCATCACGGAGGGGTTCATCATATCCATTAGTGCCTCTCCGATGATGCGTGAGTAGTCCTTTGTAGACCTTCGGGTCCATAGTTATTGGCTAGATGGCTTCCTCTCTCTCGTTTGATTGTCAATACAATGGTCTCTTGGAGATCCATATGATGTAACTCTTTTTGTGGTGTGTTTGTTGGGATCCGATGAACTTTTAGTTTATGATCACATCTATCTCTTTTTGTCCATGGAAGTTATTTGAGTCTTCTTTGATCTCTTATATGCACGATTTCTTATAGCCTCATATTTCTTCGTCGATATTTGGGTTTTGTTTGGCCAACTTGATCTATTTATCTTGCAATGGGAAGAGGTGCTTTGTGATGGGTTCTATCTTACGGTGCTTGATCCCAGTGACAGAAGGGGAACCGACACATATGTATTGTTGCTATTAAGGATAACAAGATGGGGTCTACTTCTACATAAATAGATCTTGTGTACATCATGTCATCGTTCTTATTGCATTACTCCATTTCTCCACGAACTTAATGCACTAGATGCATGCTAGATAGTGATACGTCTCCGTCGTATCTACTTTTCCAAACTCTTTTGCCCTTGTTTTGGACTCTAACTTGCATGATTTGAATGGAACTAACTGAGACTGATGCTATTTTCAGTAGAATTGCCATGGTGTCATTTTTGTGCAGAATAAAAGTTTCTTGGAATGACCTGAAACTTCATGGAGATAAGTTTTGGAATTAATAAAAAATATTGGCGAAAGAATCAAGTGAAGGGGGCCAACACCCTGGCCACAAGGGTGGGGGCACGCCCATCCCCCTAGGGCATACCACCCGACCTTGTGGGCCCCCTAGACCTCCACCGACCTCAACTCCAACTCCATATATTCTCTTCCGGGGAGAAAAAAATCAGAGAGAAGGATTCATCATGTTTTACGATACGGAGCCGGCGCCAAGCCCTGTTTTTCCTCGGGAGGGCAGATCTGGAGTCCGTTCGGGGCTCCGGAGATGGGAATCCGTCGCCATCGTCATCATCAACCATCCTCCACCAATTTCATGATGCTCACCACTGTGCGTGAGTAATTCCATCGTAGGCTTGCTGGACCTTGATGGGTTGGATGAGATTTACCATGTAATCGAGTTAGTTTTGTTAGGGTTTGATCCCTAGTATCTACTATGTTCTAAGATTGATGTTGCTATGACTTTGTTATGCCTAATGCTTGTCACTAGGGCCCGAGTGCCATGATTTCAGATCTGAACCTGTTATGTTTTCATGAATATATTTCTGTTCTTGATCCGATATTGCAAGTTATAGTCATCTACTACGTGTTATTACAACATCCCAATTTTCAATTTGGATGTTATACATAGGACATCATATGCATATCATATTTTTATTTGCATTTGGTTGTGATCCTAGAAATCTTAAGCAACTCAAGGACCCAAGGAGAGAGTTGGAGGTTTCACAAATTTTCATATTTGAATTTTTTCAAATTTGAAAAGAGGATCAATTTGGTTTTAATATTTTTCTCTCAAAATTATTTCCAATAATAAAAATAAATCAGAGAAGATAACATGACTTCTTCAACAAAAGAGAAATATTGGAGAAAGAAATTTGAAAATCAAATTATTATTTTATTCATATTTTATTTGCTATTTTATTTTAATTAGAGAAAAACTTGCATTTTTGAAAATTGCATTGTAGGCCAGAAAAATGTTCATCTTGTCCGAAATATTAGGTTTGGACGGTGAAAATTGTTTCTGGTATTTTTAGGATTTTTTTTATATTTTATTAGGATTTTATTCGCGGGGTATTTTTTTAAAAAAAAACTTTCTCCGCCGAACTGGGTCGGCCTAGCTCCTAGCCAGGCCGTGGCCCAGCCTAGCCGTCTCGCCCCGACCGACTCCGGGCGGAGTCTGGCCCGCATACGCGCCATCGTCGCCGAGTCCGGGGAGGACTCTGCCTCCCGGCCACCCCCTCTTCCAAGCCGACCCGCGCCGCCCCCCGGCCCTCTTTATAAGACGAGCCACCCCGCCGCCTCCTCCTCATCGCTCGCCGCCGCCAGCCACCACCGCCGCCTGCTGCCACCTGCTGCTGCTGCCACCCGCCGCCGCCGCAACCTGCGCGACCCGCTGCCTTGCGTCGCCGGAGCCGCCGTGTCGCTCGCCGTTGACCTCCGTTGGCCGAAGCCGTTTAACCGGTAAAAAAGCATTCCGGTTCGCCGGTTCTCTTTTCACTTTTTCGGTTTGTCGGTTTTGTTTTAGATCGGTTTTTTGTTTTAGTTTTAGTTTATTTAGCGAACGTTCACCCGATTAGTTCTTTTAATTTTTAGTCAGGGACCTATCCGCGAATACTTTTGTCATAGATTAGTACCTGAACTTCAAACCCTCGTTACTTTTTACTCGTTTGTCCAAATCTAGTGAAACCAACGCCAAAATTTTCGTCTTGTTCCCCTCTTTCCAGATAATCAACTTGAATATGGTTTTGACAATTTAAAATTTTGTTTCAAGCAGATTTGAATTTGAACTTCTTTTGATCGTAGTTTGAGTTACGTAACTCCGATTCGATTGATTCTTTTTGCAAATCGAAGCTCTTTTCTTGAACTTTCAGGTTAGATATTTTCTCTTGAATTTTACCTTTGCATCTTATGCTTGAGTGATTATGTATGCTATTGTTTGTTCACGATAGAGTTCCGGAGTGCGAGGCTTGCTACTACGAATCTCAAGGGTTTTGAGATCGTCAGCAAGGCAAGTTACACTTTGATCATATCCTTTTATTACCCAATTTTTATGCATTAGTTTGAACCCTCAAACATTTCATGAGTAGGTTTGATTAACATGTGGGTATTGGGAAGTAGTTGATGATGTCGAACCTATTGTCTTATACCAAACCCTGGGGAGTTATTACGTTATGCTTATACTGCTATGCTATGCTCGTAGACGTGGTTTGGTTTGAGTGATTCATGAAAATTGTGAGTATTATTATGAACTAAGGGTTAACATAAGGTGGCTAATTTAATACACATCTGGGTGGATTGGTTCTGGGCACCTGGGGAATCCAGTATTGTCCAAGGAGATCCCGGGGTATCCGTGAGATTTTCTTATGGTTCGCCACCCAGGCTCAAAGGGATCATAAGATTGTTCATGCTAGAAACTTCTGTGTGTAGCCACAAGCCATTATGGGCTCTGGCATAGTTGAGTAAGTTGTGGGAAACCTTTCCATGATGGGCTAGCAGATGTAGGGGATTGTAGGTGTACCGGCCTATCTATCGGTTAAGGGGACCTCTTCGGAAAGATTGTGTCTCGGTCATCCGTTTCTCTAATACCATGCAGTGCAAGAAAAACAATGGAGGAGATCAAGTCTTGTGGGGAAAAGTGCGCAAACCTCTGTAGAGTGTACAAACTAATCATGGTTAGTCGTGTCCCCGGTTATGGACATCTTGAGTATCTAGTACTTGAATTATTATGTTGATCTCATCACTTTACTTAATTAATTTGTTGGGTTGTTAACTTTTAATTGGGATTGAGATGGGGTTACCATTCTCAATGTTTGTCAACAAACTTTGTAGTTAAATAAAATATATTCCTTTGTTGTAGGGAAAAACTAGCTTTATGCAAATGATAACCGTAGAGCCTCCACCAGCCATATATGCATGTAGTGATAACTGTTATTTGTTCATTGCTTTATAGTGTTATCTTGCCAGCATATTCCATGTGCTGACCTACATAGGCTGCAATGTATTATGTTGCAGAGTTTTCAGACGAAGAGTAAGGTGCGCTAGGTCGTTGTCATGAACTTAGTTTTGCCGTGGAGTTGGATGGACTCTTCTACCTTCGAAGCTTCCGTTGTTATCTTATTTAGATGGCCTTCAGCCATATTATTTGTAATAAGTTCTCTTTTGAGACATTCGATGTAATAAGTGTGTGATTGAACTCTGTAATAAATCCTCGAGTACTGTGTGCTACCTCTTGAGCACTGCGTTGGTTTTCCCCGAAGAGGAAGGGATGATGCAGTCAAGTAGCGTAAGTATTTCCCTCAGTTTTTGAGAACCAAGGTATCAATCCAGTAGGAGGCTACACGCAAGTCCCTCGTAGCTGCACAAAACAAATAAATCCTCGCAACCAATGCAAATAGGGGTTGTCAATCCCTATAAGGCCACTTACGAGAGTCAGATCTGATAGATATGATAAGATAATATTTTTGGTATTTTTGTGATAAATATGCAAAGTAAAATAAAGGCAAAGTAAATAGCAAAAGAAATAACTAAGTATTAGGAGATCAATATGATAAAGATAGACCCGGGGGCCATAGGTTTCACTAGTGGCTTCTCTCGAGAGCATAAGTATTCTACGGTGGGTGAACAAATTACTGTTGAGCAATTGACAGAATTGAGCATAGTTATGAGAATATCTAGGTCGATCATGTATATAGGCATCACGTCCGAGACAAGTAGACTGACTCCTGCCTGCATCTACTACTATTACTCCACTCATCGTCCGCTATCCAGCATGCATCTAGAGTATTAAGTTAAAAACAGAGTAACGCCTTAAGCAAGATGATATGATGTAGAGGGATAGACTCATGCAATATGAAGAAAACCCCATCTTGTTATCCTCGATGGCAACAATACAATACGTGCCTTGCTGCCCCTACTGTCACTGGGAAAGGACACCGCAAGATTGAACCCAAAGCTAAGCACTTCTCCCATTGCAAGAAAGATCAATCTAGTAGGCCAAACCAAACTGATAATTCGAAGAGACTTGCAAAGATAACCAATCATACATAAAAGAATTCAGAGAAGATTCAAATATTGTTCATAGATAGACTTGATCATAAACCCACAATTCATCGATCTCAACAAACACACCGCAAAAAGAAGATTACATCGAATAGTTCTCCACAAGAGAGGGGGGGAATGTTGTATTGAGATCCAAAAAGAGAGAAGAAGCCATCTAGCTATTAACTATGGATCCGTTGGTCTGAGGTAAACTACTCACACTTCATCGGAGGGGCTATGGTGTTGATGTAGAAACCCTCCATGATCGATGCCCCCTCCGGCGGAGCTCTGGAACAGGCCCCAAGATGGGATCTCGTGGATACAGAAAGTTACGACGGTGGAATAGGGTTTTGGCTCCGTCTGTGATCGTTTGGGGGTATGTGGATATATATAGGAGGAAGGAGTACATCGGTGGAGCAACAGGGGGCCCACGAGGGTGGAGGGCGCGCCTGGGGTAGGTAGGCGCGCCCCCTACCTCGTGGCATCCTCTTTTCTTTCTTGACGTAGGGTCCAAGTCTCCCGGCTCTTGTTCGTTGATAAAATCATGTTCCCGAAAGTTTCATTCCGTTTGGACTCCGTTTGATATTCCTTTTCTTCGAAACCCTAAAACAGGCAAAAACAGCAATTCTGGGCTGGGCCTCCGGTTAATAGGTTAGTCCCAAAAATAATATATAAGTGGATAATAAAGCCCAATAATGTCCAAAACAGTAGATAATATAGCATGGAGCAATCAAAAATTATAGATACGTTGGAGACGTATCAAGCATCCCCAAGCTAAATTCCTACTGGTCCTCGAGTAGGTAAATGATAAAAAAAGGATTTTTGATGCGGAGTGCTTCTTGGCATAATTTTAATGTAATTCTTCTTAATTGTGGTATGAATATTCAGATCTGAAAGATTCAAGACAAAAGTTCATATTGACATAAAAATAATAATACTTCAAGCATACTAACTAAGCAATTATGTCTTTTCAAAATAACATGGCCAAAGAAAGTTCATCCCTACAAAATCATATAGTTTAGTCATGTTTCATTTTCGTCACACAAGAATGCTCTCATCATGCACAACCCCGATGACAAGCCAAGCAATTGTTTCATACTTTAGTAATCTCAAACCTATAAACTTTCACACAATATATGAGTGCGAGCCATGGACATAGCACTATGGGTGGAATAGAATATAATGAAGGGGGTTATGTGGAGAAGACAAAAAAAGGAGAAAGTCTCACATCAACGAGGCTAATCTATGGGCTATGGAGATGCCCACTGATTGATGTTAATGCAAGGAGTAGGGATTGCGATGCAACGGATGCACAAGAGCTATAAATGTATGAAAGCTCAACAAAAGAAACTAGTGGGTGTGCATCCAACTTGCTTGCTCATGAAGACCTAGGGCACTTGAGGAGGCCCATTGTTGGAATATACAAGCCAAGTTCTATAATGAAAAATTCCCACTAGTATATGAAAGTGACAAAACAAGAGACTCTCTATCATGAAGATTACGGTGCTACTTTGAAGCCCAAGTGTGCCAAAGGATAGTAACATTGTCCCTTCTCTCTTTTTCTCTCATTTTTATGGCCTTTCTATTTTTTATGGCCTTTCTCTTTCTTTTTTTGGGCCTTCTCTTTTTTAGGCCCTTTTTTATATTCCTCACTTGGGACAATGCTCTAGAAAATGATGATCATCACACTTCTATTTATTTACAACTCAATGATTACAACTTGATACTAGAACAAAGATGACTCTATATGAATGCCTCCGGCGGTGTACCGGGATATGCAATGGACCAAGAGTGACATGTATGAAAGAATTATGAATGGTGGCTTTGCCACAAATACTATGTCAACTACATGATCATGCTAAGCAATATGACAATAATGAATGTGTCATGATGAACGGAATGATGGAAAGTAGCATGGCAATATATCTCGGAATGGCTATGTAAATGCCATAATAGGTAGGTATGGTGGTTGTTTTGAGGAAGATATAAGGAGGTTTATGTGTGAAAGAGCGTATCATATCACGGGGTTTGGATGCACCGGCGAAGTTTGCGCCAACTCTCAATGTGAGAAAGGGCAATGCACGGTACCGAAGAGGCTAGCAAGGATGGAAGGTTGAGAGTGTGTATAATCCATGGACTCAACATTAGTCATAAAGAACTCACATACTTATTGCAAAAATATACAAGTCATCAAAAACCTCGGTACTACGCGCATGCTCCTAGGGGGATAGATTGGTAGGAAAAGACCATCGCTCGTCCCCGACCGCCACTCATAAGGAAGACAATCAAATAACACCTCATGTTTCAAATTTGTTGCATAATGTTTACCATACGTGCATGCTACGGGACTTGCAAACTTCAACACAAGTATTTCTCAATTTCACAACTACTCAACTAGCACGACTTTGATATAATTACCTTTATATCTCAAAACAATCATCAACCATCAAACTTCTCTTAGTATTCAAAACACTCTTAAGAAAATTTTACTAACTTTGAATACCTAGCATATTAGGATTTTAAGCAAATTACCATTCTATTAAGACTCTCAAAATAATCTAAGTGAAGCATGAGAGATCAATAGTTTCTATAAAACAAATCCACCACCATGCTCTAAAAGATATAAGTGAAGTACTAGAGCAAAATTCTATAACTCAAAAGATATAAGCGAAGCACATAGAGTATTCTAACAAATTCCAAATCATGTATGGCTCTCTCAAAGGTGGGTACAGCAAGGATGATTGTGGTAAACTAAAAAGCAAAGACTCAAATAATACAAGACGCTCCGAGCAAAACACATATCATGTGGCGAATAGAAATATAACTCCAAGTAAAGTTACCGATAGAAGTAGACGAAAGAGGGGATGCCTTCCGGGGCATCCCCAAGCTTTGGCTTTTAGGTGTCCTTAGATTATCTTGGGGGTTCCATGGGCATCCCCAATCTTAGGCTCTTGCCACTCCTTGTTCCATAATCCATCAAATCTTCACCCAAAACTTGAAAACTTCACAACACAAAACTTAAAGTAGAAAATCTCGTGAACTCCGTTAGCGAAAGAAAATAAAAGACCACTTCAAGGAACTGTAATGAACTAATTCTTTATTTATATTGGTGTTATACCTACTGTATTCCAACTTCTCTATGGTTTATGAACTATTTTACTAGCCATATATTCATCAAAATAAGCAAACAACACACGAAAAACAGAATCTGTCAAAAACAGAACAGTCTGTAGTAATCTGTAGCTAGCGCAAGATCTGGAACCCCAAAAATTCTAAAATAAATTGCTGGACGTGAGGAATTTATCTATTAATCATCTGCAAAACGAATTAACTAAATAGCACTTCCAAATAAAAACGACAGCAGTTCTCGTGCGCACTAAAGTTTCTGTTTTTTACAGCAAGGTCAACAAGACTTTCCCCAAGTCTTCCCAACGGTTTTACTTGGCACAAAAACTAATTAAACACAAAAAACACAACCAAAAAATAGGCCAGATAAATTATTTATTACTAAACAGGATCAAAAAGAAAGGAATAAAAATAAAATAGGGTTGCCTCCCAACAAGCGCTATCGTTTAACGCCCATAGCTAGGCATAACAAGCAAGAATAGATCTAAGCATTGCCATCTTTGGTAGGCAATCCATAAGTGGCTCTCATAATAGATTCATAAGGTAATTTAATTTTATTTCTAGGAAAGTGTTCCATGCCTTTCCTTAAGGTAAATTGGAATCTAATATTTCCTTCCTTCATATCAATAATTGCACCAATCGTTCTAAGGAAAGGTCTACCAAGAATAATAGGACATGAAGGATTGCAATCTATGTCAAGAACAATAAAATATAAGGACACGTAATTCCTATTTGCAACAGTAAGAACATCATTAATTCTTCCCATAGGTTTCTTAATAGTGGAATCCGCAAGGTGCAAGTTTAGAGAGCAATCATCAGAATCACGGAAACCTAACAAATCACACAATGTCTTTGGAATCGTGGAAACACTAGCACCCAAATCACATAAAGCATAGCATTCATGATCTTTAATTTTAATTTTAATTTTAATTTTTGGTTCCCACTCATCATAAACTTTTCTAGGGATAGAAACTTCCAATTCAAGTTTTTCTTCATAAGATGGCATCAAGGCATCAACGATATGTTTAGTAAACGCTTTATTTTGACTATAAGCGTGAGGAGAATTTAGCACGGATTTCAACAAGGAAATACAATGAATCAAAGATCAATTTTCATAGTTAAATTCCTTGAAATCCATAATAGTGGGTTTAGCAACATCTAGGGTTTTAATTTCTTCAATCCCACTTTTATCAAATTTAGCATCAAGATCAACAAATTCCGAATTCTTCGAACGCCTGCTAGGTAAAGGTGGATCATATTCAGTCCCATCATTATCAAGATTCATATTGAAAAACAAAGATTTAATAGGGGACACATCAATAACTTTTAGATCTTCATCTTTATTTTCATAGGAACTAGAAGAATACACTCTTATAACGGCATCTTTCTTAGCATGCATCCTAGCGGTTCTTTCTTTGCACTCATCAATGGAAATTTTCATGGCTTTGAAAGACTCATTGATATCATGCTTAGGTGGAATAGATCTAAGTTTCAAAGAATCAACATCAAGAGCAATTCTATCAACGTTTCTAGCCAAATCATCAATCTTGAGCAATTTTTCTTCAATCATAGCATTAAAATTCTTTTGCGAAGTAATAAATTATTTAATATTCGATTCAAAATCAGACGGCATCTTATTATAATTCCCATAAGAATTGTTGTAGGAATTACCATAATTATTAGAGGGATTACTAGGATAAGGCCTAGGATTAAAATTTCCTCTATACGCGTTGTTATCAAAATTGTCCCTACCAACAAAATTCACATCCATAGATTCATTATTATTCTCAATCAAAGTAGACAAGGGCATATCATTAGGATCAGAAGAAACACTCTTATTAGCAAATAATTTCATAAGTTCATCCATCTTTCCACTCAAAACATTAATTTCTTCTATCGCATGCACCTTTTTATTAGTAGATCTTTCAGTATGCCATTGAGAATAATTAACCATAACATTATCTAGGAGTTTAGTAGCTTCTCCTAAAGTGATTTCCATAAAAGTGCCTCCTGCGGCCGAATCTAAAAGATTTCTAGAAGCAAAATTCAATCTGGCATAAAAATTTTGTATAATCATCCACAAGTTTAAACCATGAGTAGGGAAATTACGTATCATTAGTTTCATTTTCTCCCAAGCTTGTGCAACATGTTCACGATCAGGTTGCTTAAAATTCATAATATCATTTCTAAGAGAGATGATCTTAGCGGGAGGAAAATACTTATAAGCATCTTTGCACTTGTTCCATGAATCAATACTATTTTTAGGCAAAGACGAAAACCAAGCTTTAGCGCAATCTCTAAGCAAAAAAGGAAATAACTTCAATTTAACAATATCATTATCCACATCTTTCTTCTTTTGCATGTCACACAAATCAACGAAGCTATTTAGATGGGTAGCGGCATCTTCACTAGGAAGGCCGGAAAATGGATCTTTCATGACAAGATTCAGCAAAGCAGTATTAATTTCACAAGATTCAGCATCGGTAAGAGGAGCAATCAGAGTGCTAATAAAATAATGTTGTTGGTATTGGTGAAGTCACACAATTTAGTATTATCTTGAGCCATCGTGACAAGCAAGAAAACTAACACACAAGCAAACAAAAAGCAAGCGGGCAAAAAGAGGCAAATAGAGAAAGAGAGGGAGGATAGAGAGAGAGGGCGAATAAAACGGCAAGGGTGAAGTGGTGGAGAAGAAAACGAGAGGCAAATGGTAAATAATGTAATGCAGGAGATAAGGGTTTGTGATGGGTACTTGGTATGTTGACTTTTGCGTAGACCTCCCCAGCAACGGCGCCAGAAATCCTTCTTGCTACCTCTTGAGCACTGCCTTGGTTTTCCCCGAAGAGGAAGGGATGACGCAGCAAAGTAGCATAAGTATTTCCCTTAGTTTTTGAGAACCAAGGTATCAATAAAGTAGGAGGCTACGCGCGAGTCCCTCGTACCTGCACAAAACAAATAAATCCTCGCAACCAACGCAAATGTCAATCCCTATAAGGCCACTTACGAGAGTGAGATCTGATAGATATGATAAGATAATATTTTTGGTATTTTTGTGATAAAGATGCAAAGTAAAATAAAGGCAAAATAAATAGCAAAGGAAATAACTAAGTAGTAGGAGATCAATATGATAAAGATTAACCCGGGGGCCATAGGTTTCACTAGTGGCTTCTCTCGAGAGCATAAGTATTCTACGGTGGGTGAACAAATTACTGTTGAGCAATTGACAGAATTGAGCATAGATATGAGAATATCTAGGTATGATCATTTATATAGGCATCACATCCGAGACAAGTAGACCGACTCGTGCCTGCATCTACTACTATTACGCCGCTCATCGACCGCTATCCAGCATGCATCTAGAGTATTAAGTTAAAAAATGAGTAATGCCTTAAGCAAGATGACATGATGTAGAGGAATAGACTCATGCAATATGAAGAAAACCCCATCTTGTTATCCTCGATGGCAACAATACAATACGTGCCTTGCTGCCCCTACTGTCACTGGGAAAGGACACCGCAAGATTGAACCCAAAGCTAAGCACTTCTCCCGTTGCAAGAAAGATCAATCTAGTAGGCCAAACCAAACTGATAATTCGAAGAGACTTACAAAGATAACCAATCATAGATAAAATAATTCGGAGAAGATTCAAATATTGTTCATTGATAGACTTGATCATAAACCCACAATTCATCGGTCTCAACAAACACACCGCAAAAACAAGATTACATCGAATAGTTCTCCACAAGAGATGGGGAGAACGTTGTATTGAGATCCAAAAAGAGAGAAGAAGTCATCTAGCAACTAACTATAGACCCATAGGTCTGAGGTAAACTACTCACACTTCATCGGAGGGGCTATGGTGTTGATGTAGAAGCCCTCCGTGATCGATGCCCCCTCCGGCGGAGCTCCGGAACAGGCCCCAAGATGGGATCTCGTGGATACAAAAAGTTATGGTGGTGGAATTAGGGTTTTGGCTCCGTCTCTGATCGTTTGGGGGTACGTGGATATATATAGGAGGAAGGAGTACGTCGGTGGAGCAACAGGGGGCCCACAAGGGTGGAGGGCGCGCTTGGGGTAGGCAGGCGCGCCCCCTACCTTGTGGCCTCCTCTTTTCTTTCTTGATGTAGGGTCCAAGTCTCCCGGGTCTTGTTCGTTGAGAAAATGACGTTCCCGAAGGTTTCATTCCGTTTGGACTCCGTTTGATATTCCTTTTCTTGGAAACCCTAAAACAGGCAAAAAACAACAATTCTGGGCTGGGCCTCCGGTTAATAGGTTAGTCCCAAAAATAACATAAAAGTGGATATTAAAGCCCAATAATGTCCAAAACAGTTGATAATATAGCACGGAGCAATCAAAAATTATAGATACGTTGGAGACGTATCACTGTGTGTGTCAGCAATACCGATCCAGGGATGACACTTAAACACAGAGACTTGATCGTCTGAGGTCGGGTTGCTACAAGATGGTATTAGAGCACACGCTGACTATAGGACGCGACCACTAAGATAAACCACAGGATACTCTTCTCTACTCATTTCTGAGTCTTCTCCATTTTCTACTCTATAGATGGCGGACCCAAGGAACAAGTTTGCTCAACCGGATGACGACACCCCTTTTGGACGACACTTGAAGGAAGCCACTAGGTACCTGAGCACTAGAATACCAAGCTTCACCGGGACCTACACCACCACTCTACCTGAAGAAGAGCGCTGGACGATTCGAGTACATGTTCCAGGTAGGACATTCACACCAGTTACTGAGCCCATAGAGTTTTCCTTTGATGCACCAACCTAGAGTTTAGGAAAGAGTATGGCAGACCACATCGCCATGGGAAGCATCAGCGAGGTATACCACAAGGATTTTAAGGACACCATCTACCAGATATGTGGACGCCAAGATGAGCAATGGGAGATGATTTGCACTAGGAGGGACAAGTCCATTGCAGGCTATATCCAGGAGTTGAACCAACACATTCATCGTCAGGAGAACCAGATGTGCGCCAGCATGATAGACATGAAGAAGGTGATGACCAGGAATATGGAGTTAGAAGAGGAACTCAAGTCTACACGCGATGGATATGAAGAATAAATTGCAGTACTACTGGAGAAGAATGAAGACCTGAAGAAGAAGTTAGGAATATTCATGGGAGATCCCGCACCTGAGGAGGACAACCACCCCGAAGACTACATCATAATTGACGACACCTACTCCGACCTAGATAGTGATGATGTTACAAAGACGACGCTCGAGCAGATATCATGGAGTCTTCCACCGATCAAAATTTCTAGTCGACCACCATATTATCAGTAGTATTTCCCCCATGTATATAGTAATAGTCCGAGTGTTTTGTAATGGTAGGTTAGATCGATTGTATGATCTTGTTTGAGTTGAGTGGCGTGAAATGAATGTGTTTGTCTCATGTGCATATGGGTAGTGATTTCTCTCTAGACCCCACTCTATTCTGTTATCATCCCTCTAAACCTATCAGATGCCTCCAAGACGTGACCCCGGATTTGTCTTCCCATCGGAGCTCACTCAGTTGATTCAACAACAGAATGCCTTGATGAAGTTTCTAGTCCAGAACCAAGGCAGCAACAACAACAACAACAACAACAACAACAACAACAACAACCAACCGCCACCACCTCCAGCTGACAACTTAGCCCGTTTTCTGAGGTTGAATCCGCCGGTGTTCTCTAGTAGCACCGAGCCGATTGTTGCTGATGATTGGCTCTACAGGATTGGGAGGGAGCTGACCACCACAGGTTGCACAGATGTTGAGAAGGTGCGCTTTGCCACACACCAACTGGATGGACCCGCAGCCTCATGGTGGGAGAATTACATAGCCACGTTCCCCATAGCTAATTTCACATGGGATCAGTTTCAGCAAGCATTCCGCACTGCACATGTCTCAGCTGGAGCTATGAGTATGAAGAAGCGTGAGGTCCGCAACTTACGCCAGGGAAATCGTACTGTGGGGCAGTATGTGGATGAGTTTAGTAAGTTAGCTCACTATGCCCCAGATGATGTGGCCACAGATGCCGTGAAGCAGGAGAACTTTATGGAAGGGCTGAATGATGAGCTAATTATGCAGTTGATGGTGGCGACATTTGCCAACTACCAGGAGTTGGTAGACAGGGCCCTTATGATTGAGGGAAGGTAGTAGCAGATAGAGAGCCGCAAAAGGAAGTATGGACAGGGGAAGTACAATTCTAGAGCTCAACAGAAGCGATGTTTTACCCCAAACTCAGGAGGATACACCCATAACCATGGAGGCCATACTCACAATGGAGGAAGCTCACATAACCACAGTGGGCCTAAGAATTGAAATGGGAATGGAGGAAACAACAACCAGAACCGTTCCAACCCAGCAACACCGGCTAAGAAGGATTTAAGTCATGCCACTTGTTACAAGTGAGGGAAGACTGGACACTATGCCAATGATTGTTCTGATTTGAAGAATGGAAATGGAAATGGAAGTTCTGGGAAGAAGCCCAACCCTTTCACCAGAGGACAAGTGAACCACGTTAACGTGGAGGAAGTGGAAGAACAGCCGGATGCAGTTATTGGTAAGTTTTTTATTAAGTCATTTACTGCTATTGTTATTTTTGACACTGGTGCATCGCATTCATACATATCGAGGGGATTTGTGGATAAGTATAAGTTGCCCACCAAAGCCCTTAAGACACCTACATTAGTAAGCTCACCCGGAGTGGAGTATATGGCAAGCAGAGGATGTTTTCAGATGCCATTGACCATAGGTAGGCATGTTTTCCCCTCGGACCTAATAAATTTGGAGTCACAAGGATTGGATGTGATGCTAGGCATGGATTGGCTATCGATGTATGGAGGAAATGTTGGTTGTGCTAGTAAGTCAATTTTACTCACCACCCAGAGGGTAAAAGGATCAAGTACGTATCCAGGCATGCGCCAAGGAGGATTCAAGTAAATTCACTCTCAAGAGTTGTTCAGGGGGAAGTTCCCATAGTGAAGGATTACCCGGATGTATTTCCAGAGGAATTACCAGGCTTGCCACTAGATCGAGATATAGAATTTTTAATAGAGCAATTGCCAGGCACCGGACCAATATCGAAGAGACCGTACCGGATGCCCGCAAATGATCTGGAGGAAGTCAAGAAGCAGATTAAGGAGTTACTGGAGAAAGGTTATATCCGACCAAGTTCATCACCATGGGGAGCCCAGTGCTCTTAGTTGAGAAGAAGGATGGAGCTTTGAGAATGGTTGTTGATTATCGTGCATTGAATGAGGTGACGATCAAGAACAAGTACCCACTACCGATGATCAATGATTTGTTGGACCAGCTGCAGGGAGCCAAAGTATTCTCCAAGATCAATCTTCGATCAGGATACCACCAGTTGAAGATCCGAGAACAGGATATACCCAAAACAGCCTTTACCACAAGGTATGGGAAATATGAGTACACGATCATGTCTTTTGGATTGACTAACGCCCCTGCCTATTTTATGAGTATGATGAATAAGGTGTTCATGGAGTTCTTGGATAATTTTGTTATGGTGTTCATTGATGATATTTTGGTATACTCGAAAAATGAAGAGGAACACAAGGAACATTTGCGATTAGTTCTCGAGAAGCCAAGGGAACATCAGTTATATGCCAAGTTCAACAAATGTGAGTTTTGGTTGAAAGAAGTTGGATTTCTTGGGAATGTTATATCAGGAGAAGGTATAGCAGTAGACCCTACCAGGGTTCAGTCTGTCACTGAGTGGTTGGCACCCACCTCAGTTGGAGAGAACCGCAGTTTTCTCGGACTTGCAGGATATTGTAGGATATTCATTGAGAATTTTCCCAGGATTGCAAAACCTATGACAGAGTTGTCGAAGAAGGACACCAAGTTTAAATGGACCAAGGAATGTGAGGCCAGTTTTAGGAGTTGAAGAAACGTTTGGTTACAGCCCCAATGCCGATTCTTCTGGATATACGCAAGGATTTCCAAGTTTATTGCGACGCTTCTCGCCTGGGACTTGGAGGTGTACTTATACAAGACGGAAGAGTTGTTCCTTATGTCTCACGTCAACTTCGACCTCATGGGTTGAATTACGCCATGCATGATTTGGAGTTAGCACTCGTAGTGCATGCGCTCAAGACCTGGAGACATTTTCTAATTGGAAACCGTTGTGATGTATAGGAGAAGATGAGCAAAGGAAATGCCAAAGGTTTTCGTGAGGATGAGCACGAAACTTTATGGTTTGAGGATCATATTTATGTGTCCAATGATGCGGAGATCAGGAAGTTAATACTTCAGGAGGTTCATGACTCGCCATACTCGATTCACCCCGGAAACACCGAGATGTATTTGGATTTGAAGGAACGTTTCTGGTGGACGGGTATGAAGAAGGATATTGTGGAGTATGTAGCAATATGTGATGTATGTCAGAGAGTTAAGGCAGAACATCAGAAGGCACACTACAGGAATCAGCTATTTTGCTGACATGAAGTCTCTTTGCCGTCAGCTAATTTTCAGGGTAGACGGCAAAGATTATTTCACCTTCATGTACCTGACGACAAATGATGACTGACGGCAAAGATTAGGATTAACTGATGGCAAAGAATGACTAACGGCAAATACATATTTTGCCATCTGTAAAAAAACCAATGACGGCAAAGAAATATTTTGCCATCTGTAAAAAAATGATGACGGCAAAGATATATTTGGCGGTCTATAAAAAAACAGATGATGGCAAAGACATATTTTGTCGTCTATAAAAAAATGTTGACGGCAAAGATATATTTTTCCATCTGTAAAAAAACTGATGACGACACTGTAAAAAAGACCGCAGACGGCAAAATAAGAAACACACCTCGCAGATCGATCTCTCGGATCGATGAGGTGGCAAGATCTTATACGCACATCTCACCCACTCAAACTATCCCGCCCACCCATTGACCCGCGCGCGCCCCCATGACTCCATCTGCCCCCACCCGACCGAACTAGGCGCTGCCCCCCACCCCACCCCGATCTTCTCTCTCCTTATCCCCCACGCGAGCTCCCTCTATCTGTCTCGAACACATCCAGCCTCTACCTCTCTCTGCGCCTCGTCTCGCTTCGCCCCCAGTGCCGGCGGCCTCACCCCCAATGCTGGCGGCCCCACCCCTGCTCAGCATCCCCGCAAGCCTCCGACCGCCCCGCCCCCACCACTGCTCCACCAACTGACGGTCGCCCATGTCCCTGCCCCCATGGGCGCCGCTGGCCTGGGCCCTCCCCCACCGCCCGAGCAGCCAGACGCAGGCAGCCAGGGCACCGCCGATGCTCCCCGTCGCCTTGAGCTGCCGCACATGGCCGACCCTGCTTCCCAGCGCCACCGGCCCCGACCCCTTCCCCCTCTTCACCCCGGACCCCGTCAACCCAAGAATCCGCCGGCATCCGCAGCACGACGCCCGGCTTCGCGCGGCGCTCGTCGTCGACCACCAGTAGGCGCCCGCCTCCGCCTCCATTTCTCTCATGCGCTGCCACCTTCCCGTGTCATGGGATTCCGCCTCCTCTATTCTCCCATGCCGGCGGCGGGGCTTGGCATCGATGGAGTTGGCGGGGTCCAATGGATCCAGCACCCAGACAAGGTTGGCGAGCTCCGGCGTGGCGGCAGACGGCTTGAGCTCCTCAGGTGTCGGTGGCACGTCGGTGTACTCCGGATCGAATTATGTACCCTCGAGTGTAATCCATTCATGTGAAATTTGCTCATCTTGTTAAGCGCAGTAGTTTTATGGATTAGCAAGTGATGATGAATAGTTATGTATAGTGAAATTATTTCCTTCGTCATTGATTCATGGAACATCAATGTGTATGGATATTGTGGTGTTCTTCGTCAATTTATTCCCCTAAGGACAGATTAGATATATTTTTTTATTAAAAAAAATCTTTGTCGTCTATGATTTTTGAGGTTGACGGCAAAGATGGATTCTGGCTGACAGCAAAGGCACGGACGCCGTCAGTCAGTCGGGCCGTTCTATTAAATGATTTTTTGTGCTATCTGGCAATTTTTGATGACGGCAAAATCGGTTGCCTGACAACAAATTCGTTGCCATCTGCCTGATAAAATGCTGACAGCAAAATCCCCCTTTGCCGAATTTCTCTTTGTCGACAAGGTTTTCCGTCATGGGCTGACGGCAAAATCTTTGTCGTCTGTAATCCTGCCTTTTTCGTATGTAGGAGCCTGACGGCAAAATGCCTAATTCCCGTAGTGCCATCAGGTTTACTTCATCCTATGCCGATACCTGAATGGAAGTGGGACAAACTTGGCATGGACTTTATCACCGGATTACCCAGGACCAGATCAGGATATGACTCCATTTGGGTAGTAGTAGATCGGTTGACCACAGTGGCTCAGTTTATCCCCGTGAAAACCACTTATACAAGCGCGAAGTTGGCCAAGATATATATGACCAGGATCGTATGTCTGCATGGAGTTCCGAGGACCATCGTATCAGATAGAGGAACACAGTTTACTTCGAAGTTTTGGAATCAGTTGCACCAGACTTTGGGTACCAGGCTAGAGTTTAGTATAGCATTTCATCTGTAGACAGATAGACAGACCGAGAGAGTCAATCAGATTCTGGAGGACATGTTGAGAGCTTGTGCGCTAGATTATGGATCTAGTTGGGATGATAATTTTCCTTACGCAGAGTTCTCATATAACAATAGTTACCAGGCTAGCTTGAAGATGACCCCTTTCGAAGCCTTGTATGGAAGAAGGTGCAGGACACCATTGATGTGGGATGAAGTAGGAGACCGTCAGTTGTTTCGACCAGATTTAATCAAGGAGTCTGAAGAGAAGGTTAAGTTGATTTGTGATAGACTTAAGGTAGCTCAGTGCAGGCAGAAGAGTTATGCCGATAATAAATGCAAGGAGGTAGTCTATGAAATTGGTGACATAGCATATCTTCGTGTGTCACCGCTCTGAGGAGTTAAACGATTTGGAGTTAAGGGAAAGATAGGCCCGAGATTTGTAGGACCATACCGAGTTTTGGAACGTATGGGAGAAGTGGCCTACAAGCTGGATACCCGAAGGACTGTTAGGAGTTCACGATGTATTTCACGTTTCCCAGTTGAAGAAGTGCCATGCGGAGATGGCAGATATTCCCCTGAGAGATACAGTGCCCCTGGAAGCAATTCAATTGGAAAGTGACTTAAACTATGAGGAGAAACCCATCAAGATTCTCGAGTTTGCCAGCCGAGTTACGCGCAGCAAGGTTATCAAGTTTTGCAAAGTTCAGTGGAGCCACCATACCGACGAGGAAGCCACCTGGGAGCGAGAGAAAGACCTACAGAAAGACCACCCACACCTATTTTCTAGCCAAGCCGAATCTCAAGGACGAGATTCATCCTAAGGGGGGTAGGTTTGTAACATCCCAATTTTCAATTTGGATTATATACATTGGACATCATATGCATATCATATTTTGATTTGCATTTGGTTGTGATCCTAGAAATCATAAGCAACTCAAGGACCCAAGGAGAGAGTTGGAGGTTTCACAAATTTTCATATTTGATTTTTTTTTTCAAATTTGAAAAGAGGATCAATTTTGGAGAAAGAAATAAATGAGAGAAGATAACATGACTTCTTCAACAGAAGAGAAATATTGGAGAAAGAAATTTTAAAATCAAATTATTATTTTATTCATATTTTATTTGCTATTTTATTTGAATTAGAGAAAATTTTGCATTTCTGAAAATTGCATTTTAGGCCAGAAAATTGTTCATCTTGTCCTAAATATTAGGTTTGGACGGCGAAAATTGTTTGTGGTATTTTTTGGATTTTTTTATATTTTATTAGGATTTTATTCTCGGCGTAACTTTTTAAAAAAAAAACTTTCGCCGCTGAACTGGGCCGGCCCAACTCCTAGCCAGGTCGCGGCCCAGCCCAGCCGCCTCGCCCCGACCGACTCCGGGCGAAGTCCGGCCGGCGTACGCGCCACCGCCGCCGAGTCCGGGGAGGACTCTGCCTCACGGCCACCCCGTCCTCCAAGCTGACCCACGCCGCTCCCCCGGCCCTCTTTATAAGCCGAGCCACCCCGCCGCCTCCTCCTCATCGTTTGCCACCGCCGCCTGCCGCTGCTGCCGCCCGCTGCCTTGCACCACTGCTGCCGCAACCCGCGTCACCCGCTGCCTTGCGTCGCCGGAGCCGCCACGCCGCTCGCCATTGACGGCCGCCGTTCGAATCCGTTTAACTGGTAAAAAAACCTCCCGGTTTGCTGGTTCTCTTTTCGGTTTTTTTGGTTTGTCAGTTTTGTTTTAGATCGGTTTTTCGTTTTAGTTTTATATTATTTAGTGAACGTTCACCCGATTAGTTCTTTTAACGAACGAATTTGTTCATTAGTTTCTGTTAGCGAACGTTCGTTCGTTAGGTTTTTCTTTTTATTTTAATTTTCGGCCGGTGACCTATCCGTGAATACTTATATCACAGTTTAGCCCCTAAACTTCAAACCCTCGTTGCTTTTTACTCGTTTGTCAAAATCTAGTGAAACCAACGCCATTTTTTTTGTCTTGTTCCCCTCTTTCCAGATAATCAACTTGAACCTGGTTTTGACAATTTAAAATTTGTTTTCAAGCAGAATTGAATTTGAACTTCTTTTGATCGTAGTTCGAGTTACGTAACTCCGTTTCGATTGATTCTTTTTGCAAATCGAATCTCTTTTCTTGAAATTTCAGATTAGATCTTTTATCTTGAGTTTTACCTTTGCATCTTATGCTTGAGTGCTTATGTATGCTTTTGTTTGATCACGATAGAGTTCCGGAGTGCGAGGCTTGCTGCTACGAATCTCTAGGGTTTTCAAATCGTCAGCAAGGCAAGTAACACTTTAATCATATCCTTTTATTACCTAGTTTTTATGCATTAGTTTCAACCCTCAAACATTGCATGAGTAGTTTTGATTAACATGTGGGTATTAGGAAGTAGTTGATGAGGAAGAACCTATTGTCTTATATCAAACCCTCGGGAGTTATTACGTTATGCTTATACTGCTATGCTATGCTCGTAGACCTGGTTTGGATTGAGTGATTCATGCAGTTGTGAGTATTATTATGAACTAAGGGTTAACTTAAGGTGGCTACTTTAATACACATCTGGGTGGATTGGTTGTGGGCACCTGGGGAATCCAGTGTTGTCCAAGGAGATCCCGGGGTATCCGTGTGATTTTCCTATGGTTCACCACTAGTAGAAAATGGGTCAAACGTGAAGCACATTAGTGCCAGTTTGTATTTGAGCCGGCACTAATGTATACATTAGTGCCGGTTCCAACGGCTAGCCGGGCCGCTTTCATTAGTACCGGTTCGTGGCGAACCTTTAGCACCGGTTCGTGCCACGAACCGGTACTAATGAGAGTGGTGCAGGATGTTGTCAGGCTGGGGCCCCTCCAGCCCCTTTAGTACCGGTTCTTGGCACGAACCGGTACTAAAGGTCGTCCTACGTAAACCCTTCGTCCACCCGAGCTCGCTCTGTTCTTCCCCTTTCCCCTCTCCTCTCTCTATTCTTCCCCTCTTCCTCTCGAGCTCATCACTCATTTTGCCCAAAATTTGTCAAGATTTGAAGGCCCCCATCCATTCAAATGATCACAAAGGTTAGCAACTTTGTCCTTTCATCTCTCATTGCTAGATTAGCTCTTTCAATGCTTTACATAGTGATTAATTTGTGAGTTTAGTAATTTGGGAGGATATATATATGTACTAGTATTTGATTTATATGCAATTTGAGGTCAAAAATAACACTTAGTTTGCATATGTAGGTGTGGTTTACTTAGTGCCTTCTAAATCTCCGTCGTAACCACCGTCGATCGCCCGCACCGTCCCGTCGCCGGCACCACCTTGTGGTGAGCCTCTTGTTCATGAAATTTTATATAAAAATGGATGTTTGTGTGATTTGGATATATAGTTACTCGTATAATTATCTGACCCGTACGTTGTTTGTTATACATATAGTGCCATGGTTTTGATATCCGTCCCCGTCGGCCCTCGTCCTTGTTATGATTCGGATGTGGTATATATATTCTCTTTTAAAACTAGTTGCATTTCGTGTTTATGACAAATTATGCCCATCAAGTTGACATAGAAATTTTTTCTAGGAGGTATGTGAACCGGAAATTCCAACCGACCCTATTGTCGAGAGGTTAAATTTAGTTGAAAGAGAAAACGAGTACTTGAAAGAAAAAATGAAAAGAATTGAGGGGGAGAAGATGGAATTGGAGTTGCATGTTGCCGATGTCGTCGATGATCACAAGATCAAGATGGAGAAAATGCGCTTGAAGATTAGAAAGATTAGAAAATATGCCATCGATAGTGAGGCTTGGTATCATTATGCTGTTGGATCCATTGTTACCTTAGTTGCGATCTTGATCGCATTTGTGGTTGCATTTAAATGCTTTAGCTAGAGAGTTATTTGTTTGTTGCATTTAAGTGTTGTATGAACTTGTATTAATTTGGTCTATTCGGTGTTGTGTAATGAAGATGAGCCGGCAATGGATGTATGATGACTGATGCTCTCCCCAGTTCGTTGAGGGCGTGCATACTTTTCTGCTTGCGGCTGAGGCAAACAAGCGGGCGGATGGTTTTATGCCTTGTCCATGTGCTGGCTGTAAGAATGGTCAGAATTACTCTACGTCAAGAACCATTCACGTCCACCTGTTTAAGTCCGGTTTCATGCCCCACTATAATGTTTGGACCAAGCACGGAGAAAGAGGGGTTATGATGGAAGACAATGAAGAAGAAGAGGACGACGACAGCTATCCTGGCCATGGGTTCCCTGAATACGATGATACAACAATGCGGGAAGAAGCTGAGCCGATAATGCGGGAAGAAGCTGAGCCGGCAATGCGGGAAGAAGCTGAAGAAGAGGCATCATATGAGCCCGTTGATGATCTAGGTCGGGCCATTGCCTATGCAAAGAGAAACTGCGCAAGTGATTTGGAGAAGAAGAAGTTACAGCGCATGTTATAGGATCACAAAAAATTGTTGTACCCGAATTGCGTAGGTGACAAGAAAAAGCCGGGCACCACACTGGAATTGCTGCAATGGAAGGCAGAGAATGGTGTATCTGACAAGGGATTTGGAAAGTTGTTGGTAATGATAAAGGATATGCTTCCAAAGGACAATGAATTGCCCGAGAGTACGTACGAAGCAAAGAAGGCTGTCTGCCCTCTAGGGTTAGAGGTGCAGAAGATACATGCATGCCCTAATGATTGCATCCTCTACCGCGGTGAGTACGAGGATTTGAATGCTTGCCCGGTATGTGGTGCAATGCGCTATAAGATTAGCCGCGATGACCCTAGTGATGTCGAGGGCGAGCGCCCCAGGAAGAAGATTCCTGCCAAGGTGATGTGGTATGCTCCTATAATACCACGGTTGAAACGTTTGTTCCAAAACAAAGAGCATGCCAAGGCGATGGGATGGCACAGAGAAGACCGTAAGAAAGACGGAAAGTTGAGAGTACCCGCTGACGGGTCGCAGTGGAGAAAATCGAAAGAAAGTACGGGAAGGAGTTTGCAGATGACGCAAGGAGCGTATGGTTTTGTCTAAGCGCAGATGGCATTAATCCTTTTGGGGGGCAGAGCAGCAACCATAGCACCTGGCCTGTGATTCTATGTTTGTATAACCTTCCTCCTTGGTTGTGCATGAAGCGGAAGTTCATTATGATGCCAGTGCTCATCCAAGGCCCTAAGCAACCCGGCAACGACATTGATGTGTACCTAAGGCCATTAGTTGAAGAACTCTTACAACTGTGGAATGGAACAGGTGTACGTGCGTGAGATGAGCACATGGGGGAAGAATTTGACCTAAAGGCGTTGCTGTTCGTGACCATCAATGATTGGCCTGCTCTCAGTAACCTTTCAGGACACACAAACAAGGGATACCGCGCATGCACGCACTGTTTGGACGATACCGAAAGTATATATTTGGCTAATTGTAAGAAGAATGTGTACGTGGGACATCGTCGATTTCTTCCGAGCAGGCATCCCGTAAGAAAGAAAGGCAAGCATTTCAAAGGTGAGGCGGATCACCGGACGAAGCCTCGCCACCGTACTAGTGCTGATGTACATGATATGGTCAAGGATTTGAAGGTGGTCTTTGGAAAGGGTCCTGGTGGGCAACCTGTTCTGAATGACGCTGACGGACGCGCACCCATGTGGAAGAAGAAATCTATATTTTGGGACCTGCCCTATTGGAAAGACCTAGAGGTCCGCTCCGCAATCGACGTGATGCACGTGACGAAGAATCTTTGTGTAACCCTGCTTGGCTTCTTCGGCGTGTATGGGAAGACAAAAGATACACCTGAGGCACAAGAGGACCAGCAACGTATGCACGGAAAAGACGGCATACATCAGGGTCATGCAAGCTACGCTCTTACCAAAGAAGAGAAGGAAATCTTCTTTGAATGCCTGCTCAGTATTAAGGTACCGTCTGGCTTCTCGTCGAATATAAAGGGAATAATAAACATGACAGAGAAAAAGTTCTAGAACCTAAAGTCTCATGACTGCCACGTGATTATGACGCAACTGCTTCTAGTTGCATTGAGGGGGCTTCTACCGGAAAACGTTTGATTAGCCATTGTGAAGCTATGTGCATTTCTCAATGCAATCTCTCAGAAGGTAATCGATCCATAAATCATACCAAGGTTAGAAAATGATTTGGTGCAATGTCTTGTCAGTTTCGAGTTGGTGTTCCCACCATCCTTCTTCAACATCATGACGCACGTCCTAGTTCACCTATGCGAAGAGATTAACATTTTGGGTCCTGTATTTCTACACAATATGTTCCCCTTTCAGAGGTTCATGGGAGTCTTAAAGAAATATGTTCGTAACCGTGCTAGGCCAGAAGGAAGCATCTCCAAGGGCCGTCAAAATGAGGAGGTCATTGAGTTTTGTATTGACTTTATTCCTGACCTTAAGCCGATTGGTGTTCCTGAATCACGGCATAAGGGCAGACTGGATGGAAAAGGCACGCTAGGAGGGGAACAAATAATATGTATGGACGGACATTCTCTCACTGAAGCACACTACACAGTTCTACAGAATTCCACCTTGGTGGCTTCGTATATGGATGAACACAAGAATTTGCTACGCTCCAAACACCCGGAGCGGTCTGATGACTGGATTACACATGAACAAACCAGGAGTTTCGCCAGCTGGTTGCAGACACGTACCATGCATGACACCTCTATTGAAGATGACCTGTACTTGCTGTCCCAGTTACCATCTTCGAATATAATGACTTTCAAAGGGTACGAGATAAATGGTAATACATTTTACACGATCGCCCAAGATAAGAAGAGCACCAACCAAAACAGTGGTGTCCGCTTTGATGCAGAAACCAAGACGGGAAAGGAAACATATTATGGTTATATACAGGACATATGGGAACTTGACTATCGACGTGGTTTGAAGGACCCTTTGTTTCGGTGCAAATGGGTCAATATGACACGAGGCGGGGTAATGGAAGACCCACAGTACGGAATGACAACAGTGGATCTCAACAATCTTGCATATGCAGATGAACCATTTGTCCTAGCCAATGATGTGGCACAGGTTTTCTATGTGAAGGACATGTCTACCAAGCCAAGAAAAAGAAAAGATAAGGAAGCGAATGCATCGTACGATGAGCCAAAGCGGCACATAGTTCTTTCTGGGAAGAGAAACATCATGGGAGTGGATGACAAGACAGACAAGTCAGAAGATTATGAAAAGTTTGATGAAATTGCTCCATTCACAGTGAATATTGACCCGAGCATCTCGTTAAATGATGAAGATTTTCCATGGTTACAGCGCAAAGGGACACACGCGAAGAAAAAGTTTCACACCCAAAGATCTGGGATGTGATCGGCTTCAGTATCATCACTTTCTTCTGTGTTTCACACCCAGAAGGGAATCTCTGTAATAGTTAGGTTAGTTAATTATGTGTTTTGGCATTTGAAACGCGAAGAAATTTTATGTGCAAACAAATTATTTCATGCCTTTACTGATTTTTAAAGTTAAGTTATTCACAAACTAGTGATTCACACTAATTTCAAATAATTCAAAATTTAAACTATTCAAATTTGAAAACTACGGGCACTAAGAGAAAGTTTGTAATTTTTTGTACCTAAAGCAAAAATATTCACAAAGAAACTCTAAATACACAAAAAAAACAACTCAAAAATAAATAAAGCAAAAAAATAAAAAATAAAAGCCCGCCTACTAGGCCAGAGCGGCCTGCATACGACTAGAAACCCAACCTGTTGTTGGGCCAGGATGCAGGCCCGCAAAGGCCCAGTAGGCCAACAGGGAAGCACAGAACATGTAGGCCCAGTAGGCCTGCTTTGGAGAGGAGCTCGAGAGAGCTACTGCACGGGGGTTTATAAACCAGTGCGGTCGCCCCTCCGCTAATGAGGTGGGACTAAACTTGCGCACCGCACTTGCGCCAGCGCACCCCCTTTAGTACCGGTTGGAGCCACCACCCAGTACTAAAGGGGGTCGCTTCCCGCCGCTTGGCCTAGCCAAAACAGGCCTTTAGTACCGGTTGGTGGCTCCAACCGGTACTAAAGGCCCCTCCTATATAAACAACACTTATGAAAATTTCAGTTTCTCATTTGCTTCTGCTCCTCTGCACCGTCGCCCGCCGCCCCCGTACGTCTCCATCGCTCGTCGCCGCCCCCGTCGCCGCCCTGTCCCCGTCGTCGCCACCCCGTCGTCCCCGTCCCCGTCGTCACAGCCGCCCCGTCCCGGCCCATCCCGCGTCGTCCCCGTCCCCGTCGTCGCCTCCCCGTACGTCCCCGTCGTCGTCGCCGCCCCAGCCCGTACGTCCCCGTCGTCGCCGCCCCGTCCCTGTCCCCGTCGTCGTCATCCCCATCATCGCCGTGCCCGTCGTCCTCCTCGTCGCCGCGCGCCCCCCGTCGCCTCTCGCCTCGCCGGTGAGCGCACACACACACACATACATTTTTTGTTTTTTAGAAATTGTTAGAAATTTTTCTGTTTTTTAGAAATAGTTAGAAATGTTAGAATTGTTATAATAGTTAGAAATGTTAGAATTGTTAGAATTGTTAGAAATGTTAGAATTGTTAGAAATTTTTCTGTTTTTTAGTTATAGAAATAGTTATAAAAAAGTTAGAATTGTTAGAAATTTTTCTGTTTTTAGTTATAGAAATAGTTATAAAAAAGTTAGAAATTTTTATTTTTTTAGTTCTAGAAATATTAGAAATGTTAGTTATATAGAAATCTTAGAAATTTTAGTTATCAAAATCCAATCATTAAAAAAATGTTACTTTTTGCGGGCATATAGCTAGTATTTGTTCTCGATGATGCCCGGCCCGCATCCTCGCCGTCGACACTTCCGCGACGACGTCCGGCTGACCCATGTCCGGGTCTGGGCTCCGCCGGGCTGGCACTAGGAGGTGCTGCCTGGAGGGGCGCCCCGCTTGATGAGGAACCCGACCCCGGGTCCCGTCATCGACCCTGATCTCGTTTGGTGGCGTTCGCGTGGGCCAGTTTCGGTGCGGAGGGAGCCGGCCCCGCCGGAGGTCGTACGTCGCCGTGTCAGGGAGGAGGACGAGCACGTCCATCGCTACATGGTTGCGTTAGAGGGCGGCAGGTTCTCCAATACCTGGCAGTTTCTTGAGGGATCTCACTTCAGCTATGATCCTGTGAGGGTTCCTTCTCTTTGGGTGTCCACCGCCCGCGCCGCAGGAACCGCGAGTGTCCTAGATTCTTCTGTAGTATTCGATATTTAATTTGCTACCTAGCCAGTGATGTACTATTCAATATTATATATTATTTGAGACGATGTATTCGAGATTATATCTATTATTCGAGACAATGTATTCGAGATTATATCTATTATTTGAGATGATGTAATTTGAATACTAAATTGTTTTATATTTCTTTTGGCATAGTTAAATAAAAGCTATGGCGAACAATACCGACAGAGAGGGAGAACAGACCATGTTCGATATAATACGCGGGCCAGATGATGATCAGAATGAAGAAGATTATGACGGCTCCGAATTTCTAAACAACACCAGAGAGGGTGATATGATATTCGATCGCGACAACCGAATTGATGAAGTCATGACCGGCAAGGTATATATATTTATATAAGCAGGCATCTGGTGATCATCACATGTTTTAAATGAGTTGAAGATATATTAACGAATCGATCTTTCTTCTTTCAGCCATCCGGATCGAGCAAATCTTCAGGCAACAGGACGAAACGAGGCCCGAACAAAAAGTTAAAGGAGGGCTAAAGTATAATATCGAGGCAATCAAACCTAATGGCGAACCATTAGCGCCTAAGAAGATTGCGGACAAGTTCGTTCGTCAGTGCGGAGTTCTTGTGAAGGACCAACTCCCGATCTCCCTTCAAGAATGGAGAGAGCCAGCAAAGCTACGTCCAGATCTTACTTTTGTCGACGACAGACAAAAAAGTCTGCTTTGGGATACTCTCATGGAACATTTCACCCTACCAGATCATTTCACAGAAGCAGATGTGCAGAAAGTCAAGGACGCTGCTCTTAGGAAGATGGCGGTTGCATTCAAGAACCACAAGAATCGTGAATGGGACAAGTACGTCAAGGGAGGAAGGAAGACTCCAGTATTCGAGGGAACACTAGAGAATAAAAGTGCTCATTGGGACGATTTCGTGAAATTCAAGGATTCAGAATTAGCTAAGGAACGGTCGAGAATAAACAAGAAGAATGCCGAAAAAAAGGATAAGTTCCATAAGCTGGGGCCAGGTGGCTACGTGGTGGCAATGCCTAAGTGGGATAAGTCTGAGAAAGAGATGGAGGATGTAGGTGTCACTCCGGTTACTAAGAGCTGGCCCCCAGGTGCAGGACTTGGTTTTATGCGCATGGGGGGGAGTTGGACCCGAAGACAGGCAAAGTTTCGACGAAGGCATGTCTAAATGGAGCCGACAATAATATACTTGTTGCAATAGAAGAGGCTCGAACGGGGGTGTTCCAGCCCAACAGAGAGAACGACGAGCTTACGCGTGCCCTGGGAAATCCTGAACACCCGGGAAGAACACGAGGCAAGGGCGCTATTCCGTGGTATGAGGGGTTTTCGGACTGGAACACCGACTACAGAACCCGTGCGAGAAGGAAGATTGCGGAGGAGAAGCAGAGGAAGATGGAGGAGGAGAAGAGGAAGCTGGACTATGAACGCCTTCAAGGCCTAGAATCAGCGCAAGCGGACTTGGTAGTCAAATTCCAGCGGCAGGAGGATTAGATCGACTCACTTAGCCAGCAAACGGGGTCTCAGCAGCTGCAGCAGCTAGCGGATGATCCAACATTGGATACCACCGCCCCATCCATGCTGAGAAGCAGCATGGGTTCCGCCCCGTTTGACGCAATGCTGGATAGATACCCCGTGGATGACATCGCGGAGAACACTAACTGTGAGCTACACTTCAAAATTAAGAACATATCCTTGAAGGTGGCGGACGGTGTTGCTTATACAAATTCCCCTGATGCAACCTTCCATTGCAACCCGATTCTAGCAGGCTATGCTCGTGTCGTGGTTGATGAGGTGGTGGACCAATATTTGGGGCTAGAGCTTGACATTCCTGGAGGTGACGAGGAGCACACACTCGGAGATGCCAAACATCGTATCATCCTATGGAGAAAGGATTGCATCATCTTTCGAAGGCCACCGACACCGCGTCACCCGACTCCTCGTCGAAGTCCGCCACCGAGTCAGCAGACTCCCGCTCCTCCAAGTCCACCAACGCGTGAGGCCACTCCTCCTCCTCCAAGTCCGGCAAAGTGTCAGGCCACTCCTCCTCCAAGTCCGACACAGCGTCAGACGTCCACTCCTCCTCCAAGTCCGGCACAACCTCAGGCCACTCCTCCTCTAAGTCCGGCACAGCTTCAGGCCACTCCTCCTCGTCGAACTCAGCCCCGTCAGGCGTCTCCGCCGCCTCAACAATCGCAGAAGAGACACCCCGCAGCTATGGTGCGTAGCGGTACGAGTCGAGGTCATAGTACAGGAAGTACAGGCGGAGGCAAGCGATATAAATATGGTCCAAACCTCACTACTCCTCTTCCTGAGAGGGCTTATGACAGGACCAAGGAGCAAACCAATGCCATAGTGCGGGCAGAAGTCGACGCCCATTTTGGACCGAAACCGCCACCGCCGGCAAGGGAGAAAGTGCATGTGGAAGTAGTTGACCACTTCATTCATATGGCTCAACCACCAGCTCCTAAGCCTGTTGACACAGACTATGAGCGCCACATCAGGAAGTTACATCGAATACGTCTACAGAAGGAGGCAAGCTCGAGCTCTTGCAAACAACAAGCAGCTGTCAAAAAATGCGGGAAAACCGTTGCCCAGCTGGGAGAACAGGCGGTGCAATCGATCCCCCCGTTTGTTGTGCCGCCAACAACACGTGACAGTACGCGCTCCCAATATTATTGTGGGCAAACAGTTTACGTTCCCGAGGTGGGCGATGTGATAATAACCCAGGAGCATATAATGCAGGCTGAAACTCTCAACATCACTGTTGGACAACTCCTCGAGATCGAGGACATGCCTGTGCTTACAGAGGAGGAAATAAAACGGAAATATGCCCGGGGCCAACCTTTGGTCAAGCCAGAAGAGGTCAAGAAGCTCCCAACGAGAATGTATGAATTGCATCAATGGTACATGGACATTACCAAGAGATCCGATCGAGAGTCCCTCATGGTGCAAGTCAAGAAGGATCATTACTACCATCAGAAACCTGTGACCGTTGATTATTCTGAACTGTTTCAGTTATACAATCAAGACGCACTCGACAAATCTATCGTCAGTTGCTATTGTCTGTAAGTGATTTCTTTCTGTAATTTAAGTCTCAAGCTAGCTGTAGTGATCCTTTTGATCAATCATTACCTGTAATTATCCTCACTATATTCTTTTCTGTGGTATTATGCAGGATGAAGATGTATGAAATGAGAAAAGGTGGACGCTATGGCATTGGGTTCATTGACCCAAACACCGTTAATGAATACTCATGGAAAATAAACAAGCATCATGAAAAGCAGGTAGAGGACAGCATGCTAGAGTTCTTGAAGCGCCTCAAATACAATGAAGATATACTACTTCCTTACAACTTCCAGTGAGTCACACTTTCTTGTACTACAAATTCTCTGTTTTTGCCTACTAGCTAGCTACATGTTTTTGCTTACATATGCCCGCTTAATTAAGACATGCAAACGTGTGTGCATGCAGATTTCACTGGATCTTGTGTGTCATTAAAGTTGATGCCGGAACAGTTCAAATACTGGACTCACTACTCAAAGGAAATAGTGACTATAACATCTTGTTTGGGATAGTCAACAGGTAATTTCAATCATTATCAACTATATGTCTCGGCCTATTTAGTTCGTCATTTCATGATATGAACTATTTAATAACCCCTTTATTCATTTTCTTTGTCGGCGGGCAGGGCTTGGGCAAGGTTCATCAGCGTCATGGAAGGCGAATGGAAACGACAATTGAAATGGTTTCGACCCAAGGTAAGTAATTAAGTAGTGCTAGCTAGCTAGCTAGCTAGCTGCCATCTCTTTAATTATCATGCTTGATTAATTATTATCTGATCAAATTAAATTCCATTCTCGTAATAAAGGCCCTGAAGCAGGCGCAGGGGACTGATCTGTGTGCATTCTGCGTTTGCGAGAACATTCGCATGATGGCGTCCGAAAGGAGCAGATCCCAAAGACAGGAATGGGTACGCTTGTCAGAACACTATTCACAATTTTTACACCATTATCGATATCTAGTCACACAACTAATACACATGCATATTGATCTCCTTCTTAACAGTTCAAAGAGGTGCGGGACAAGCTCCTAGAAACGGAGCGCATAGAAGCACTTCAAGAGGAAATAGCGGGATTTTTGCTCGACCATGTCATAAATCCGAAGGGAGAATACTATTACCCGCTACCGCCCCCATCGACCAGGTCATGAACCACTTCCAATTGTCATCGTGCTCCGAAGGCACCAATTAGGCTAATGCCACTGGCTCCAAAGGCAACATGCATATGTAGGAGAAATTGTATATAGCTATACATGTGTGTATGTGTGAATTAATATGGTGGTTCGTGAGACATTGATGATATATATATGATTGGTTCTACTAGAACTTCTATTTATATATATATGCATAACGTGTACAATGTGTAGTATCGTAAAATACCAGCAAACGAAAAAGAATTAAAATGGAAAACACAAAATTAAATGAAAAAGAAATCATAAAACCAAAAACCCCCCAAACATTTTAGTACCGGTTGGTGTTACCAACCGGTACTAAAGGGCTCCCGGCCCCCGGAGTTGGCTCGTGCCACGTGGTTGCCCTTTAGCACCGGTTCGTGCTGAACCGGTACTAAAGGGGGGGGCCTTTAGTGCCCACACTTTAGTGCCGGTTATGGAACCGGCACTAAAGGGCCTTACGAACCGGTGCTATTGCCCGGTTCTGCACTAGTACCCAGGCTCAAAGGGATCATTAGATTGTTCATGCTAGAAACTTCTGTGTGTAGCCACAAGCTATTATGGACTCTAGCATAGTTGAGTAAGTTGTGGGAAACATTTCCATGATGGGCTAGAAGATGTAGGGGATTGTAGGTGTACCGGCCTATCTATCGGTTAAGGGGACTTCTTCGGAAAGACTATGTCTCAGTCATCCGTTTCTCAAACACCATGTAGTGCAAGAAATACAACGGAGGAGATCGAGTCTTGTGGGGAAAAGTGCGCAAACCTCTGTAGAGTGTACAAACTAATCATGGTTAGCCGTGTCCCCAGTTATCGACATCTTGAGTATCTGGTGCATGAATTATTATGTTGATCTCATCAATTTACTTAATTAATTTGTTGGGCTTTTAACTTTTAATTGGGATTGAGATGGGGTTACCATTCTCAATGTTTGTCAACAAACTTTGTAGTTAAATAAAATATATTCCTTTGTTGTAGGGAAAACTAGCTTTATGCAAATGATAACCGTAGAGCCTCCACCAGCCATATATGCATGTAGTGATAGCTGTTATTTGTTCATTGCTATATAGTGTTGTCTTGCCAGCATATTCCATGTGCTGACCTACATAGGCTGCAACGTATTATGTTGCAGAGTTTTCAGACAAAGAGTAAGGTGCGCTAGGTCATTGTCATGCACTCGGTTTTGCCGTGGAGTTGGATGGACTCTTCTACCTTCGAAGCTTCCGTTGTTATCTTATTTAGATGGACTTCAGCCATATTATTTGTAATAAGTTCTCTTTTGATACATTCGATGTAATAAGTGTGTGATTGAACTCTATTATAAATCCTCGAGTACTATGTGTGTCAGCAATACCGATCCAGGGATGACACTTAAACGTAGAGACTTGACCGTCTGAGGTCGGGTCGCTATAGTTATGATCAGGCAACCCCGGAGTGACAATAGTCGGGACACTTCCCGGTGATGACCGTACTTTGAGGAGTTCATGTATTCACTAAGTGCTAATGCTTTGTCCCGGTACTCTATTAAAAGGAGGCCTTAATATCCCTTAGTTTCCAATAGGACCCCGCTGCCACGGGAGGGTAGGACAAAAGATGTCATGCAAGTTCTTCTCCATAAGCACGTATGACTATATTCAGAATACATGCTTGCATTATATTGATGAACTGGAGCTAGTTCCGTGTCACCCTATGTTATAATCGTTGGATGATGAATGCCATCCGACATAATTATCCATCATTGATCCATTGCCTACGAGATTTTCACATATTGATCTTTGCTCGGTTACTTTTCCGTTGCCACTATTACGACTGCTACAAAACTACTATTGTTACTTTCATTAATGTTACCGCTACTTCCATACTACTTTGCTACTAAATACTGTGCTGCAGATATTAAGTCTTTCTGGTTTGGTTGAATAGACAACTCAACTGTTAATACTTGAGAATATTCTTTGGCTCCCCTTGTGTCGAATCAATAAATTTGGGTTGAATAGTCTACCCTCGATAACTATTCCGATCCCCTATACTTGTGGGTTATCAAGACCTTTTTGTGACCGTTGCCGGGGAGCATAGCTCTATTCTCTGAGTCACTTGGGGTTTATATCTGTCGATCACTATGAGGAATTTTAAAGACAACAAAACCAAGATCTATCCCTCAACTACGAGGGGAGGTGAGGAACTGCCATCTAGCTCTGCACTTGATTCTCCTTCTGTTTTGAGTAAACTTGCGACACCTACTCCTACTATTGATTCTAATATGTCACATGTTATCGACAATGCCACTTCTGCTATGCATGATGCTTATGATGAAACTACTTCTCTGCTTGATAACATTGTGCGACTAGGTGATTTTCTTGATGAACAACTTGCTAGGGTTAGAGAGAATGAAATTATTGAAACTGAATATTATGATTCTCCCCCTATATATGAATTGCCTATTGTACCTGAGGGTTATGTTATGGATGAAGAAACTACTAGAGACTTTTTTGTTTGCAATGATAGAGAGGATCTTAATAAACTATTGGCTAAGATGAAATAAAAATCCTTGAACGCTAGAGTGAAGTATGATCCCAATTTTTCTACTTCACCCATCTTTGTTACCGATAAGGATTATGAATTCTCTGTCGATCCTGAGTTAATTACTTTGGTTGAATCTGATTCTTTCTATGGTTATGAATTTGAAAATGTTGTGGCACATCTTACTAAATTGAATGATATAGCCACCCTATTTGCTCATGAGGACAAAATTCGTTGTTACTATATTCTCAAATTGTTTCCTTTCTCATTAAAGGGTGATGCTAAAGTATGGTTTAATTCTCTTGCTCCTGGTTGTGTGCGTAGTCCCAAGGATATGATTTACTACTTCTCTGCAAAATATTTCCCCTCTCATAAGAAACAAGCTGCCCTAAGGGAAATATTTAATTTTGTACAAATTGAAGAATAGAGTCTCCCACAAGCTTGCGGGAGGCTTCTCCGATTACTTAATGCTTTGCCTGATCATCCTTTCAAGAAAAATGAAATACTTGATATCTTTTATAATGGACTAACCTTTGATTCCAGAGACCACCTGGATAGTTGTGCTGGTTGTGTTTTCAGGGAAAGAACTATTGAGCAAGCTGAATTTCTATTGAATAATAAATTGAGTAATGATATAATGATTGGGCACTTCCTGAACCAACTCATAAGCCAACTCCGAAGAAAAGGGGTATTCTATTTCTAAGTCCTGAAGATATGCAAGAGGAAAAGAAATCTATGGAAGAAAAAGGTATTAAAGCTGAAGGCGTTAAAAATCTACCGCCTATTGAAGAAATACATGGTCTTGATAACCCGACATAGGTAGTGGAGGTAAACTCTCTCCGTAGATTTGATGAAGGCAATATTCCTCATAATACGTCTGCTAGTCAATGCTTGGATGAGTTTGATAATTTTATTGTTAAACAAGAGAACTTCAATGCTTATGTTAGTAGACAATTGAAACGTAATGCTTACATGCTTGACCATTTGGGTGATTATATGAGTAGAACTATTAATGATTTTAAGCTTATTAGTAAACATGCTTCCATGGTTATAACTCAAGTAGAACAAGTACTTAAGGCACAAGATGATTTGCTTAATGAGTTGCACAATGATAATGCTGCTAGGATTATGACTAGAGGTGGTAAGATGACCGAGGAACCTTTGTATCCCGAGGGCCTTCCTAAGAGAATTGAATAGGATTCTCGGAGAATTAATACTGATACACCTAGTCCTAGAAATAAAAAGAAAAAGAAAACTGATAGGACTTTGCATGCTAGTGAACCTACTATAGACACACCAGAGAATCCCAACGTTATTTGTATTTCTGATGCTGAGACATAGTCTGTTAATGAACATGAACCTAGTGATAATGTTAATAATGATGTTTGTGTTGATGCTCAACCTAGTAATGATAATGATGTTGAGATTGAACCTGTTGTTGATCTTGATAACCAACAATCAAAGAATCAATGTTATGATAAGAGAGAATTCATTGCTAGGAAAGATGGTAAAGAAAGAGAACCATGGTTTCAGAAACCCATGCCCTCTCCTCCTAAGTCATCCAAGAAAAAGGATGATGAGGATTTTGAGCGCTTTTCTTAAATGATTAGACCTATCTTTTTGCATATGTGTTTGACTGATATGCTTAAAATGCCTCCTTATGCTTAGTATATGAAAGATATTGTTACTAATAAAAGAAAGATTCTAGAATTTGAAATTTCCACCATGCTTGCTAATTATACTTTTAAGGGTGGATTACCAAAGAAACTAGGAGATCCAGGAGAACCAACTATACCATGCTCCATTAAAAGAAACTATGTTAAAACTGCTTTATGTGATCTTGGAGCCGGTGTTAGTGTTATGCCTTTCTCTTTGTATCGTAGACTTGAATTGAATAAGTTGACACCTACTGAAATTTATTTGCAAATGGCTGATAAATCAACAGCTATACCCAGCAGTATTTGTGAGGATGTGCCTGTTGTGGTTGCAAATGTTACTATATTAACGGACTTTATTATTCTTGATATTCCTAAGGACGACAGTATGTCAACATCCTTGGTAGACCCTTTTTGAATACTGCAGGGGCTGTTATTGACTGCAACAAAGGCAATGTTACTTTTCATGTTAATGGCAATGAGCATATGGTACACTTTCCGAAGAAACAACCTCAAGTTCACAGTATCAATTCTATTGGAAAAATTTCAAATATTACTATTGGAGGTTTTGAATTCCCTCTTCCTACTGTCAAGAAGAAATATGATATTATTATTGTTGGGGAAATGCATATCCTCGTTGAGGTAACCTAGTGTCATTCAAAAATTCTCCGGTTTCATGTCATTCGTAAGAAATTTGTTAATAAAACTTGATCAACCTTGTTAATAGATTCCATTTGATGGGCATGAGATGGATGAATTTAGAAGGCACAAATCCCTGTACCCACTTTTTACTTTATGTTATTTAGTTTAAATAAAGCAAAATTAGTATTTTATGTCTGTTTTCTGAATTATCAATGCAATAAAAAAATGTCCTGAAAATAAAAGTTCTCAAATGCCTTGAAAATTTAGTATGATTTTTATAGAATATTTGAGAATTTCTGGTGCAAAGAACACACCAGGTGGCCTCACCAGTGGGCCACAAGGGTGAAGTGTGCGCCCTACCCCCCTAGGTGCACCCCCCCGACTTTGTGGGCCCCACGTGCCCCTCCACTTATTCCAGCACCCATCCACTCCTTCTTCCTCCAGAAAAAATCACTCCATAGCTCAAACTCGTGTTCTTGCTCATCTTGCTGCCATTTTCGATTTGCTTGCTCAAAGCTCCATTCACAAAACTGCTTTGGGGGATTGTTCTTTGGTATGTGACTCCTCCAATGGCCCAATTAGTTTTTGTTCTAGTGCTTTATTTATTGCAATTTTTTTCTACCTTGGTGACCCTATTCTTGAGCTTGCATGTCAAATTTATATGGTCCAAAGTAGTTTTGATGCATGATATAGCCTCTAGGCACTTGTAGGAGTAGTTGCTATCAATTTTGTTGAGTTTGGTTCACTTTTATTTTGAGTCACTAAAATTTTTAGAAATTTTTCAGAGGAAGAAAAATGTACCAAGGTGGTTCTTCAAGGAAGGAAGCACCGAGGCGTGCGATACGCGAACTGGACCTTGAACCACCAAGGGAAGCTCAAGTAAATCCTTGTGAATGGATGTAGGATGAATTTATGGATCGTGCGGGCTTCAAGGATGAGTTCTATGCGTACGTACAAAATGCCAGTCTTGAGGATTTCTTATCATGCAAGTGCTTATAGTATTATTATCTCACTGATTCCTTCGTACGAAGGTTTGAGTTTTCATCTAAGCGTAATACTCATACTGTCCTGTTTGATATTTATGATGAATCTTATACCATGGACCTAGAAGACTTTTGTGATGCATGCAAAATTCCACAATGGGGCCTTCATACTGTCCTGCTTGAGTATCGATTACAAGGGAGCGGATTCGCTTGACCTAGCTATCGATTGATTATAACTTGCCCTATTCTATGTCGGGGACTCGCCTTTATATATAGGTTGAGGCCGCGGGCTTACAAGAGTCCGGGTCAGGTCATGATTCGTGATCGACCCTAACTCTAAGTCACCATGCCTTCTATGAAAAGACATCTTAGGGAGGCTTACACCTCTTGTTCGCATGCCGCCTTCTGGCTTTGGGCCTTAAGCCGGCCCATCCCATGAGCCTCCCCTCTGGTCCTGCATCTTGATTGTCTTAGCCTATCCGAGGAATAGCTTCGAGAGTCGCCAACAACTTGACCCAGCACTTTACGGGTGGGTTACATCGCGGGGTTAGATCCCCAACAAGTATCGAGGGGCCCAATTATCAGCCCGCCATAAAGGCACGGGAAGCAAGGAAATGGGCCTGAGCTCTATCTTCGTTTGAGGAGCCTCCCTATGCTCCACGCAAATAGGGATACGCCCCCCACAACATGCCTACCCTAGTTGCACACTACGTGCCTCGTCAGCACAACTTCGCACTCAAAATACCATGGGCAGCTGTGGGGCCTAATTAAACTAAACACCAAGTGTTCGGCTCAACCGAACTATGGTCAGGCACGTCTTAGGATGTCAAACGGGTACCATCGAGGATCGATCCGTCATTAAGCGAGAAGAGCACGGCGACCTCTCAAGGCTCCTTGTATAGGGCCCGTCAGCTTTACCCCCTCTCTACGGAGTCCTCCCCCCAACAGAAGCAAAGGCGCAGACGTGCAACAGGGCACGGTAGGGACATCTACCCACGCTTCAAGGCCCTGTGTAAACCTTTTCATCTGTAAAACCTTTTTTCTTATATGTATAAAGTTCTTGTAACAAATGCTTTGGCAGTTTGAATTGTACGGATAGATGTCATGATCTTTTTGGAAATAAAGACCACCTTTCACTATCATCCTGTAGTTGTTTACATTGCACCCATTTTTTGTTTCCGCTCTTCGGCGCCACTATAAACTAGTTCGGCACAAATTTCACTAAAGAAGCAATCGACTAGTAGACTAGGGGCTCAACCATAATACTCGCCCTATGCTTCAAGTCCGGCACTATCTTTTCTCAATGTGCTCGGCGTCTCTGATATTGCTTTATATGCATCGGTTTCGAATTATGTCTTGGGTCAATAGTTGGGTTGCCCGGCTCCTGTGCTTATCTTATTATGTTCCGCACGTTTTGATAAGAAGGTAAAGGGAGAACCACTGTGATTGTACTTCTAGCTAGCCTAGTTAAGTACCTCAGTGGAGAATGCCAAAAAATGACTGTCATAATAAGCGAGAACTGGTCGGCGATCCGATGACAAGTGTTAAACTAAAAATCGATGGTGATTACCCCGTGTTATACGAAGGGTTTATCCTTGCACAAACCAGGTGAGAAAAGGCATATGCCTCGGCTCTACTAAACACCGCAAAACACTAGGGCTAGTCACTAGCCCCCGCAGTCAAGCTCCTATGGCTAAGTGAAGATTATAAATCTGCATAGTCCGATTGCCTTGTTCCCCTCACGCACTACTGATACGTCTCTAATGTATCTATAATTTTTCATTGTTCAATGTTGTTATATTATCAATCTTGGATGTTTTATAATCATTTTATAGTCATTTTATATCATTTTTTGGTACTAACCTATTAACATAGTGCCAAGTGCCAGTTGCTGTTTTTGCATGTTTTTTACATCGCAGAAAATCAATACCAAATGGAGTCCAAATGCCACGAAACTTTACAGAGATTTTTTATGGACCAGAAGAAACCTAATGGGCCAAGGCTGCGCCTGGGGGTGCTCCAAGGAGAGCACAACCCACCAGGGCGCGCAAGGATGCCCAGGCGCGCCCTGGTGGGTTGTGCCCACCTCGGGTGCCCCCGGACCGCCTCTTTGCTCTATAAATACCCCAATATTCCAGAAACCCTAGGGGAGTCAATGAAAATCAATTCCAGCCGCCGCAGAGTCTAGAACCACCAGATCCAATCTAGACACCATCAAAGATGGGGTTCACCACCTCCATCGATGCCTCTCCGATGATGCGTGAGTAGTTCTTTGTAGACCTTCGTGGCCGTAGTTAGTAGCTAGACGGAATCTTCTCTCTCATTTGATTCTCAATACAACGGTCTCTTGGAGATCCATATGATGTAACTCTTTTTGCAGTATGTTTGTTGGGATCAGATGAACTTCGAGTTTATGATCAGATCTATCATTTTATATCCATGAAAGTATTTGAGTTTCTTTGATCTCTTTTATGCATCATTGATTATAGCCTCGTATTTCTTCTCCGATATTTGGGTTTTGTTTGGACAACTTGATCTATTTATCTTGCAACGGGAAGAGCTGCTTTGTAGTGGGTCGATTTACGGTGCTTGATCCCGATGACAGAAGGGGAACCGACACTATCTATCATTGCTACTAAGGATAAAATGATAGGGTTTATCTCTACATAGATAGATCTTGTCTACATCATGTCATCGTTCTTATTGCATTACTCCGTTTCTCCACGAACTTAATACACTAGATGCATGCTGGATAGTGGTCGATGTGTGGAGTAACAGTAGTAGATGCAGGCAGGAGTCGGTCTACTAATCTTGTACGTGATGCCTATATAATGATCATTGCCAAGATATCGTCATGATTATTTGAAGTTCTATCAATTTCCCAACAGTAATTTGTTTACCCACCGTTTGTTATTTTTCTCGAGAGAAGACACTAGTGAAACCTACGGCCCCGGGGTCTCTTTCTCATATTATTTTCCTTCACGATCTATTTTCCTTTGCTTTTATTTTCAGATCTATTAAACCAAAAATAAGAATACCTTGCTGAAATTTATTTTATTTGGCGTTCAATCTATCGATATTTACAACTTTCTCCCGTCAACGCACCAATTTCTGGCACCGTTACCCGAAAGGGATTGACAATCCCTTTAACACATCGGGTTGCGAGTATTTGTTATTTGTGTTCAGGGGCTGTTTACGTTGTGTTGCTTGGTTCTCCTACTGGTTCGAAAACCTTGGTTTCATATTCAGGGAAATACCTACTGCCGCTGTGCTACATCATCCTTTCCTCTTTGGGGAAATACCGACGTAGCTTCAAGCGACATCAAAAGGAATTTCTAGCACCATTGTCGGGGAGGATCTTCAACACATACCAGGTTCCTAATCACAAATCTCATCTCCTCACAATTTACATTATTTGCCATTTGCCTCTCATTTTCCTCTCCCCCACTTCACAAAAATTTGTCGTTTTATTTGCCCCTCTTTTTCGTTCGTCGTTTTCTTGCTGGATCTATTTTTGAGTGCAATCTTGTTGTGTAGTCATCATGACTCAAGAGAACACCGAGTTGTGTGATTTCTCAAATACCAACAACAAAGATTTTATTGGCACTCTACTTGCTCCTCCCGCCACTAGTGTAGAGACCTGTGATATTAACACTGCTTTGCTGAATCTTGTTATGAAAGATCAATTTTCCGATACTCCTAATGAGGATGTCGCGTCCCATCTTAATACCATCGTGGAATTATGCGATATAAAAAAGTAAAATGATGTGGAAAATGATGTCATGAAGATGAAATTATTTCCATTTTCCTTGCGTGATTCTACACAAATTTGGTTCTCTTCTTTGCCTCGCAATAGTATCGATTCTTGGAATAAGTGCAAAGATGCTTTTATCGCTAAGTATTTTCCGCCCAAGAAAATTATTTCCCTTAGAACCCAGATCATGAATTTCAAGCAACTTGAACATGAGCATGTTTCACAATCTTGGGAAAGGATGAAAATGATGCTAAGGAATTTCCCAACTTATGGGTTAAATCTTTGGATGATCATACAAAAAATTTATGTGGGATTGAATTTTGTGTCTCATAATATTTTAGATTCAGCCGCGGGTGGTACTTTTATGGAAATTACCTTGGGTGAAGCCACCAAATTGCTTGCTAATATCATAGCAAATTATTCACAATGGCATACCGAAAGAGCTCCTACGAGTAAAAAAGTTAATTTGGTTGAAGAAATTTCTTCTTTGAGTGAAAAAGTTGATGCTTTTATGAAAATGGTTGCCAAAGGAGTTAGCACAAGATCTTAGGGAGCTTCGTTTGGAGATAGTTCCTAGAGGTTTCATTGCAGCACTGGAGGTTCAGTCAACATTATTTGAAAAGATTCGAGAAACACAGAAGGATGACAAAGAAATTGCCAAGATAAAGGAGAAGATGAGTGAAGGAAAAGCCAAAGGTTTTCGTGAGGATGAGCACGACACCTTGTGGTTTGAGCACCGTGTATATGTGCCCAATAATGCCGAGATCAGGAAGTTGATACTACAGGAAGCACATGACTCGCCATACTCGATACACCCCGGAAACACCAAGATGTATTTGGGTTTGAAGGAGCATTTCTGGTGGACTGGAATGAAGAAGGACATTGCCGAGTATGTAGCCATATGTGATGTATGGCAGAGAGTGAAGGCAGAACATCAGAAGCCAGCAGGATTACTGTAGCCTATGCTGATACTCGAATGGAAGTGGGACAAGCTTGGCATGGATTTTATCACCGGATTACCCAGGACCCGATTGGGATATGATTCTATCTGGGTAGTGGTGGATCGCTTGACCAAAGTAGCTCACTTTATCCTAGTGAAAACCACCTATACCAGTGCAAAGTTGGACAAGATATATATGACTTGGATTGTATGTCTGCACCGAGTTCCGAGGACCATCGTATCAGATAGAGGAACACTGTCTACTTCAATGTTTTGGCACCAGCTGCACCAGACTTTGGGAACCAGGCTAGAGTACAGTACAGCCTTCCATCCGCAGATAGATGGACAGACCGAGAGAGTCAATCAGATTCTGGAAGACATGCTGAGAGCTTGTGCGCTAGATTATGGATCTAGTTGGGATGACAACTTGCCCACGCGGAGTTCTCATAGAACAACAACTACCAGGCTAGTTTGAAGATGGCATCGTTCAAAGCCCTGTATGGAAGAAGATGCCGAACACCGTCGATGTGGAATGAAGTTGGAGACCGCTAGTTGTTTGGACCGGATTTGATTAAGGAGTCCAAAGAGAAGGTTAAGCTGATTCGAGATAGACTGAAGGTAGCTCAGTCCAGACAGAAGAGCTATGCAGACTCAAAACGCAAGGAGGTAATCCATAAAGTTGGAGACAGAGCATATCTTCGTGTGTCACAACTGCGAGGAGTTAAACATTTTGGAGTTAAGGGAAAGTTAGCCCCGAGATTTGTAGGACCGTACCGTGTTTTGGAACGCATGGGAGAGGTTGCCTACAAGTTGGAGCTACCCGAGGGACTGTCAAGAGTTGATGATGTGTTTCACGTTTCCTAGTTGAAGAAGTGCCATGAAGAGATGGCTGATATTCCTCTGAGAGATACAGTGCCACTGGAAGCAATTCAGTTGGATAGTGATTTTACCTATGAGGAGAAACCAGTCAAGATTCTTGAGTTTGCTAGCCGAGTTACCCGCAGCAAGGTTATCAAGTTTTGCAAAGTTCAGTGGAGCCACCATACTGAGCATGAAGCCACCTGGGAACGAGAGGATGATCTACGCAAAGACCACCCACACCTATTTTCTAGCCAACCCGAATCTCGAGAACGAGATTCACCTTAACGGGGTAGGTTTGTAACATCCCAAATTTTCAATTTGGAATGTTATACATAGGTCATTCATGCATATCATATTTTACTGCATTTTTGCTTTGCGATCCTCGAAATTCTAAGCAAGGACCCACGGAGAGAGTTGGGGATTTCACGTTTTTCATATTTGAATTTTATCAAATATCAAAACAAGGATCACTTTGGTATTAATTATTTTTCTCTCTGAAAATATCTCATATTAAAGTATATGAGAGGAGATAATATGACTTCTCCAAAATAAAGGGAATATTGGAGGAAAAGTATTAAAGTCAAATAAATAATTATTTTGGACTTTTATTGCTATTTTATTTGAATTAGGAAAAATATGGGTTTTTCAAAATTGCATTAGAGACCCAAATAGAAGTTCACTTTGTCCACAATATTATTAGAGGACCGTGAAAATTTATTCAGGATGTTGGACTCCGTTTAGTATTTCTTTTATTTGTTTTCCGCGTCAAGATTGTTTTTTTTAAAGTGCACCGACCTAATCGGGGCGTGCCCGAGCCGGACACCCGAGGCCCAGCCGCCGCCGCCCCAAACCCTAACCTAGCGCAGCCAGCCCGCCGCCGCCGCTGTGCACTCCGCCAGCCGCTGCCCGCCGCCTCGTCGAAGTTCGCGCTGCCAGTTTTCTTCGACGGTTTTCGTCGGTTTTGTTTTCGGTAAAAACCCTAGATCGGTTTTATTTTTTTAGATCATTTTTATTGGTTTTCTTCGGTTTAGTTAAATAGCGGACGTACGTCCGTACGTTCATTTTAACGAACGCTATTCGTCAGTTAGCCGCAGACAGCGAATGTTCGTTCGTTAGCTTGTTCGTCTCATTTTATTTTCCAGGGTTTTTCCGTGATTATTTTCGATCACGATTTCTGCCCTAATCGTCGTTTTAGTTTATCTTTTCGCTCGTTTATCCAAATCAGATGAAACAAGTGCATAGATCTTCATCTCGAAGCCCTCTTTCTGTTTAACCAACTTGAACAAGATTTTGGTACTATAAAATTTGACTTTAGTCCAGATTAGTAAAAGGATCTTGTTTCTTTCATAGTTTGAGTTTCGTTGCTCCGTTTGATTTGATTCTTTTTGCAAATCGAATCTCTTCAGTTGAGTTTTCAGATTCGATCTTTTATTTGAGTTTTACCCATGCATATTTGCTTGAGTGCTTATGTATGCTATTGTTTGTTTGCGTTAGAATTCCCGAAGTGCGAAGCGTGCTACTACGAGTCTTTAGGATTTGCAGATCGTCAGCAAGGCAAGTAACACTTTGATCATACCCCTTTATTACCAAGTTTTATGCATTAGTTTCAATCCCCACACATTGCATGAGCAGGATCTCTTAACATGTGGGTTTTGGGATGTAGTTGATGAGGTAGAACCTATTACCTGTTTATTATCAAACCCTTGGGAGTTACTTCTACGTTATGCTTATATTGCCATGCTATGCTCGTAGACGTGGATTGGGTTTGAGTGTATCCATGACAGATGTGAGTTGTTAATTAATGGTTCAACTTAAGGTGGCAACTTTAATACACATCTGGGTGGATTGCTTGTGGGCACCTGGAGAATCCAGTGTTGTCCAAGGATATCCCGGAGTACTCGTGTGACCATCCTACAGTCCGCCGCCCAGGCTCAAAGGGATCATATTCATGCTAGAAACTTCTGTGTGCAGCCACAAGCCATTATGGGCTCTGGCATAGTTGAGTATGTTGCGTGACCTCTTTCAGTGGTGGGCTAGCAGATGTAGGGGAAAGTAGGTGTAACTGTCCACCCAGAGTAAAGAGTTAATGCTTCTGAAAGACTGTGTCTCGGTCATCCATTTCTCAAACACCTTGTAGTGCGAGAAATCCAAAGGAGGAGATTGATTCTCGTGGGGAAAAGTGCGCAAACCCCTGCAGAGTGTACAAACTAATCATGGTTAGTCATGTCCCCGGTTATGGACATCTTGAGTATTTGGTACTTAAATTATTGATTTGATCTCATCACTCTAAATTAATTTGTTGGGATGTTAATGACCACTTTAATTGGGATTGAGTTGGAGGAACCTTCTCAATGATGTTTCAAGTACCATGATAGTTAAATAAAATATATTCCTTTGTTGTAGGGAAAAATTGGCTTTTCGCAAAACATTTTAACCATAGAGCCTCCACCAACCATATATGCATGTAGTGATTGCATTTATCTATCCATTGCTCTACTGTGTTATATTGCCACCATATTCTGACCCGTTTCAGGCTGCAACATATCCTGTTGCCGACTTTTCAGACAAAGAGTAAGGTGCGCTAGGTCGTTTATCATGCACTCAGCAATGCCGTTGGACTTGATGGACTCACTTTATCTTCCAAGCCTTCCGCCGTTATCTTATTTAGATGGCCTTAAGCCATATTTATTATAATAAGTTCTCTTTTGAGACATTTGATGTAATAAGTGTGTGGTTGCTACTCTGTTATAAATCCATTCAAGTACTGTGTGTGTCAGCATTACCGATCCAGGGATGACACTGAATACAGAGATTTGACCGTCTGAGGTCGGATCGCTACAATATTTCGGAGGGTGAAAATCTTGTTGAGAAAATTGATAAAAGTGGGTTTGAAGAGGTCAAAAATTTAGCTACTGATGTGCCCACTCTTTTGGATTACAAAGACTTTAATTATGATAGTTTCTCTTTGATTAATTGTATTTATTTGTTGCAATCCATGATAAATTCACCTCATGCTTAGGAACAAAATAAAGATTTTACTAAACATATTGTTGATCCTATGATGAAAGCTTTAGAAGAAAAGTTGGAATTAGAAGTTTCAATTCCTAGAAAATTGCATGATGAGTGGGAACCTACTATCAAAGTCAAGATTAAAAATTATGAGTGCTTTGCTTTGTGTGACTTGGGTGCTAGTGTTTCTACTATTCCGAAATCTTTATGTGATGTGCTTAGTATTACCGGTATTGAATCATGTTCTTTAAATTTGCACTTGGAGGATTCTACTATTAAAATGCCTATGGAAAGAATTAATGATGTTCCTATTCTTGCAAATAGGAATTATGTAACCATAGATTTTATTGTTCTTGATATTGATTGCAATCCGTCTTGTCCAATTATTCTTGGTAGATCATTTTTACGCACTATCGGTGTTGTGATTGATATGAAAGAAGGCAATATTAAGTTCCAATTTCCTTTGAGGAAGGGTATGGAACACTTACCTAGAACGAGAATTAGGCCACCATATGAATCAATCATGAGGGCATCTTATGGATCTCGAACCAAAGATGACGAAACTTAGATCCTTGCTTTATGCCTAGCTAAGGGCGTAAAACTATAGCGCTTATTGGGAGGCAACCCAATGAATAAACTTTATTTTTTTTCTTTTTTTCCTGTTTTTGAGTGTTAGCAAAATTATGCTACTGTTATGATTGTGTTCTTTATGTTTTAATTGGTATTTGTGACAAGTAAAGCCTTTAGGATCTTCTTGGCTGATAGTTGTTTGATCTTGCTGAAAAAACAGAAACTTTTGTGCTAGCTAAAATAATTTTCATTTTTAACCAGAGCACGATAAAATACCCGTTCCTTTTGCAGTAGATCAATATACAAATTTCTCAGGCTGTCCTAATTTTTCAGAATTTTTGGAGTTACAGAAGTATTCGAAACATCCATATTACTACATACCGTTCTCTTTTTGACAGATTCTGTTTTCTTTGCGTTGTGTGCTTGTTTTGATGGCTCTATGGTTTTCTTTGATGAGTTTTTGCCATAGAAAAGTTGGAATACAGTAGATATAATGGAAGAACAAAATATGAATTGGTTTGATACAACACTTATAGTAGTGATTTATTTTCTTATACTAACAGATCTCACGAAGGTTTTGTTGAGTTTTGTGTGATTGAAGTTTTCATGTTTTGGGTTATCTTACGATGGATGAAGGAATAAGGAGTAAGAAGAAACTAAGCTTGGGGATTCCCCGTCATCCCCCGCTATTATCCAAAAGATAGGAAGCAACTATGCTTGGGGATTCCCCCGAGTGCCATCCCCTCTTTCTTCTAACGACCATCCGTATTTTACTCGAAGCTATATTTTTATTCGTCACATACTATGTGTTTTGCTTGGAGTGTCTTGTATGATATGAGTCTTTGCTTGTTTTATTTTGTGTTTTAAGTCTTGATTCCTTGCTGGACACACCTATTTTAGAGAGCCAAAATTATGTCATGACTTGTTAGAATTGCTCTCTATGCTTCACTTGAAATTTTTATGAGCTATGGACTTGCCCTAGTGCTTCACTTATATCTTTTTGAGCACGGTGTGCTTTAGTATTTTTGAAGAAAAGTTCTCTTGATTCACTTAGATTTATTTGAGAGTTAGTAAAGTTTTCAAGAAATTCTCTCTTGCTTCACTTAAATTATTTTGAGAGAATAAAAAATTATGCTCATGATCTTCACTTATATTTGTTTGAGCTTATCAAAAGCAACATATGAAAATTAGTTCCAAAGTGATAGATATCCAAGAAGGATATAATAAAAAAATTCATGAAGATCATTGGACAAAATAAACTTGATTCTTAGTAATAGTTTTGAGATAGTATCATGTGATATGTGAGTTATGTTGATGAGTAATTATGCTTTAGTAAGAATATTGGTGTTAAGGTTTGTGATACCCTATGCAAGCACAAAAGTCAATAATTATGCAATGAAATTATATCCTACTTGTGGTGCATTATTCGGTGTTAATTAGGCTTAATACTCGCTTATGAGATTATTCGTTTCTTGGCTGGTCAGTTCTCAATCTTTTGCTAGCCTTCATTTTGCACTATGTATGATCACTACTTGTGCATCCAAAAACCTTTAAACCAGTTTTGCCACATGAGTTGCACTACATCAACCTATAGGCGGTATTCTTTTGCCATTCTAAGCAAATTTGTATGTGCCATCTCTAATTTTCAAAATAAACTTCTCTTTTGTGTGTTCGTTTCGCTCGTGGAGCGGTGAGGGGTGGCTAATATTTTCCATGCTAGATGTGTTATTCTCACGATGAGTGTTTATTCACTTGTCATTGCACAAGAGTAAGGAAAAGGTATTAGGGATGCCCAGTCCCGAAATGAAAAATTAATTACTTTATGTTGTCAAATAATAAATTCCTTGGAAGGTGTTGGTATGGAAGGCACCCGTGGATACGGTTAGCCATGGAAAGTGAAAGTATGGTGGAAAAAGGAATAAACTTTATTTTCTATTTGGAAACCGCCTATGATATATCTAGCATGGAAACTGTTGGGAACTCTAAGTCATTTTCGTTGGTGGGAAGGATACACCTCCCAAAATGTTTTTATCTCTAAGTTTTTTGCTTTGAGCTTTGGCACCTCTACAAATCCCTACTTCCCTCTGCAAAGGGCCTTTCTTTTACTTTATGCAATTTTTATTTTTGAATTTGAGTCTCCACCTTCTCTTATAAAAGCACCAACTAGGAGGCACTATGATCGTACTTGAGCATTGGGTGTAGTTAATATGCGAGTGTGTTTCATGAATGGATCAATGATTGAGCATTCTGGGCTAGGGATAACTTATTTTAACATTGAGATTTCGAAAGACATGGTTGCTTGTTGATATGGTTGAGTATTTAAGTTATCATGTCACAACTAGACTATTGCTTTGAACAATATAAAAGTCCAAATGTCCATGCTATGAAGAAAAGAATATGATATGACATGTTAGGCAGCATTCCACATCAAAAATTCTGTTTTTATCACCTACCTACTCGAGGACGAGTAGGAGTTAAGATTGGGGATGCTGATACGTCTCCAACGTATCTATAATTTTTTTATTGTTCCACGATGTTGTATTATCAATCTTGGATGTTTTATAATCATTTTGTAGTCATTTTATATCATTTTTTGGTACTAAGCTATTGACATAGTGCCAAGTGACAGTTGTTGTTTTTGCATGTTTTTTACATCATAGAAAATCAATACCAAACGGATTCCAAATGCCACGAAACTTTATGGAGATGTTTTATGGACCAGATGACACCTAATGGGCCAAGGCTGCGCCTGGGGGTACTCTGTTCCGTGCTATTATATTATCTGTGTTGGATATTTTATATGCATCAATATGCTATTTTATATTATTTTTGGGACTAACCTATTAACCTAGAGCCTAGTGCCAGTCCTGTTTTCCCCAGTTTTTGAGTTACGCAGAAAAGGAATACCAAACGGAGTCCAAACGTAATAAAACCTTCGCGATGATTTTTCTTCGACCAGAAAACCACCAGGAGACTTGGAGATGAAGTTGAAGGATCCACGAGGAGGCCACAAGGACGGAGGGCCCGCCCAGAGGGGTAGGGCGCGCCCACCCCTTGTGGGCCCCTGTGCACCTCCTGACCTAATTTATGCGCCTATATATTCCCATATATCCCCAAACCACCGGAGGAATCCACAAAAACACTTTTCCACCGCCCCAACCTTCTGTACCCGTGAGATCTCATCTAGGGACCTTTTCCGGCACCCTGACCGAGGGGGATTCGATCACGGGGGGCTCCTACATCAACTCTATTGCCCTTCCGATGAAGCATGAGTAGTTTACCAAAGACCGATGGGCCAATAGCTAGTAGCTAGGTGGCTTCTTCTCTCTCTTTGATTATCAATACCATGTTCTCCTCGATGTTCTTGGAGAACTATTCGATGTAATACTCTTTTGCGGTGTGTTTGTCGAGATCCGATGAATTGTGGATTTATGATCATCTTATCTATGAATATTATTTGAATCTCCTCTGAATTCTTTCATGCATGATTTGATATCTTTGTAATTCTCTTCGAACTATCGGTTTGGTTTGGCCAACTAGATTGGATTTTATTGCAATCGGAGAAGTGCTTAGCTTTGGGTTCAATCGTGTGGTGTCCTTTCCCAGTAACAGTAGGGGCAGCAAGGCACGTATTGTATTGTTGCCATCGAGGATAAAAAGATGGGGTTTTCATCATATTGCTTGAGTTAATTCCTCTACATCATGTCATCTTGCTTAATGCGTTACTCCGTTCTTTATGAACTTAATACTCTAGATGCATGCTGGATAGCGGTCGATGTGTGGAGTAATAATAGTAGATGCAGAATTGTTTCGGTCTACTTGACACGAATGTGATGCCTATATTCATGGTCATTGCCTTAGATATCATCATAACTTTCTGCTTTTCTATCAATTGCTCGACAGTAATTTGTTCACCCAATGTATTATTTTCTATCTTGAGAGAAGCCTCTCGTGAAACCTATGTCCCCGGGTCTATTTTCCATCATATACGTTTCTAATCTACTGTTTTGCAATCTTTTACTTTCCGATCTATAAACCAAAAATACCAAAAATATTTACTTTACCGTTTATCTATCTCTATCACATCTCACTTTTGCAAGTAACCGTGAAGGGATTGAGAACCCGTTTATCGCGTTGGGTGCAAGTTGTTTGATTGTTTGTGCAGGTATTCGGTGACTTATGTGTTGTCTCCTACTTGATTGATGCCTTGGTTCTCAAACTGAGGGAAATACTTATCTCTACTTTGCTGCATCACCCTTTCCTCTTCAAGGAAAAAATCAACGCAAGCTCCAGAAGTAGCAGTGCCAGAGCTCAAAGCTTAAATTGAGAGATAAATTTTTTCAGAGGCATAATTCTCCCATCAATGAAAACGACCGAGTAATTCCCACCACTTTCCATGCTAGATATATCATAGGCGGTTCCCAAACAGAAAATAAACTTAATTCCTTTTTCCACTATTCTTTCATAATCCATGGCTCGCCGTATCCACGGGTGCCTTCCATACCAACACTTTCCAAGGAATTTATTATTTTACAACATAAAGTAAGTTTCTTTTTTCATTTCGGGACTGGGCATCCCTATTACCGCCGCACTCTCGTGCAATGGCAAGTAAATAAACATTCATCTTAAGAAAAACACATCTAGCATGGAAAATATTGGCCACACCCTGCCGCTTCATGAGAGGTACAAGCACACAAAAAGGAAATTCATTTTGAAAATTAGAGATGGCACATGCAAATTTGCTGAGAACGGCATGGAAATACCGCATATAGGTAGGTATGGTGGACTCATATGGAAAAACTAGGCTTAAATATTTTGGATGCACAAGTAGTATTTCTACTTAGTACAACTGGAGGCTAGCAAATAGGGTGAGAAACAACCAACCAAGAAACAAAAAATCACATAAGCGAGCATTAAGCATAACTAACACCGAATAATGCACCATAAGTAGGATGTACTTTCATTGCATAACTATTGACTTTCGTGCTTGTATAGGGAATCACAAACCTTAACACCAATATTCTTCCTAAAGCATAATTACTCACCAACATGACTCACATATCACTATCATCATATCTCAAAACTATTACAATGAATCAAGTTTATTTTGTCGAATGATCTTCATGAAAGTTTTTATTATAACCCTCTTGAATATCTATCACTTTGGGACTAATCTCATATGTTGCTTTTGATAAGCTCAAACAAATTTAAGTGAAGAACATGAGCATACAAATTTTCTTCTCTCAAAATAATATGAGTGAAGCATGAGAAAATTTCATCAAAAATATTAAAGCACACCGTGCTCAAAAAGATATAAGTGAAGCACTAGAGCAATTCCATAGCTCAAAAAAATTAAGTGAAGCATATAGAGCAATTCCATAGCTCAAAAAAATCAAATGAAGCACATAGAGCAATTCTATTAAATCATAACATAATTTTGGCTCTCTCAAATAGGTGTGTCCAGCAAGGATAGATGACACAAACTAAAAAGCAAAACAAGCAAAGACTCATATAATACAAGACGCTCCAAGAAAAAGTCATGATATGTGACGAATAATAATATAGCCCCAAGTAAAATACCGATGGTCGTTAGAATAAAGAGGCGATGCCTTCCGGGCATCCCCAAGCTTAGTTGCTTGGTTCTCCTTGAATAATAACTTGGGGTTCCATGGGGCATCCCCAAGCTTAGGCTATTTTCACTCCTTATTCCTTCATCCACCGTGATCTCACCCAAAACTTGAAAACTTCAATCACACAAAACTTAACAAAACCTTAGTGAGATCCGTTAGTATAACAAAGCAAATCACCACTCTAAGTACTGTTGCAAACCCATTCATATTTTAGTTTTACATAATATCTACTGTATTCTAACTTTACCATGGCTTATAACCCCGGGTACAATCCATAGATTCATCAAAATAAGCATACAACGCAAAGAAAACAGAATCTGTCAAAAATAGAACAATCTATAGTAATCTGAAAACTTTGTATACTTCTGCAACTCTAAAAAATCTGAAAAATTAGGACAACATAGGCAATTTGTATATAAATCTTGTGTAAAATATTCAGAATTTTATCACGCTTATATGATTTATGAAAACTATTTTACTGGGCACAATTTTTTTATTATTTTTGAACAAGATCAAATCAACTATCACCAAACATGATCCCAAAGGATTTACTTGGCACAAACACTAATTGAAACATTTTGCGCAACACAACACTAATTGAAACATAAAAACATAATCACAACAGTAGCATAATTGTGCAAACACTCAAGAACAGAAAGAAAAAGGCAAAAACATTAAATTTATTCATTGGGTTGCCTCCCAACAAGCGCTATCGTTTTATCCCCCTAGCTAGGCATAATGCATAGATTCAAGTATTATCATCTTTAGTTTTTGCTACCTTGGTAAGGACTTTCTCAAAGCCGGGAGGCTCTTTACGCTTCCCCAAATTCTCAGGAAAAGGAAAAAATCTTGAGATCTAAAATATCCAATCGCTTATTGCAAAGAGTAATGAAAGTATTCATGCGATTGAGGTTTCCACTAATATGTTTGAGATGTTCATTATAGTTTTGCAACTCGACCATATGTTTACGCAAATCACCTAGTTTGTCTAAGATTTCAACCCCTTCTTGTGTAAAAGAAAACCCCTTTTTTAGTGGTGGAACTCCCAAAATTCCCTCCAAAATTTCATAAGCATCAATAGCATCAAGCTCAATAAAATTCCCTTTAGCAGCAAAATCCAAGAGTTGTCTATGATGCAAAGCTAATCCTATGTAAAAATTACGAAGCAAGATCTCCGCATCCCCTTTTAGATTACAAATGCGATAGGATTCCAGTAGCCTATACCAAGCATCTTTCAAATTTTCTCCTTGTTTCTGCTCAAAGTATAAAACTTCAAAATCTAGTGATAAAGGAGGAGTAGTAGTGCTAGCCATAGAAACAAGATTGCAAGCAAGAAGGTAGATCTGGCGAGAAATAGGCAAACGAAAAAGAGGGCTAATACAACGACAAATTTTTGTGAAGTGCGGGAGATGAAAACGAGAGGCAAATGGAAAAGAATGTAAATTGCAAGGAGATAAGATTTGTGATTAGGAACCTGGTAGATGTTGATGATGTCTTCCCGGCAACGGCGCCAGAAATTCCTTTTGATGTCGCTTGAACTACGTCGGTATTTCCCCAAAGAGGAAGGGAGGATGTAGCACAACTACGGTAGGTATTTCCCTCAGTTATGAAACCAAGGTATCAATCCTGTAGGAGAACCAACCAATACTATGTAAACAGTACCTGCACACAAAGAACAAATACTTGCAACCCGACGCGTATGACCCTCTTTCGGGTAATGGCGTGAAAAATTGTCAAGTTGACGGGATAACATTTTTGGTAGATTGGATAAATAGATCTCGAATAAACACAAAATAAAAAGTGAAGCAAAGTATTTTGGGTTTTTAGAATAATATATCTGAAAATAAATGCAAATAAAAATAGATCTCGAATGCAAATAATAGATCGGAAAGTAAATATGATGAAGAATAGACCCGGGGGGCGTAGATTTCACTAGTGGCTTCTCTCAAGAAATAGCACATGGTGGGTAAACAAATTACTGTTGGGCCATTGATAGAAAATCAAATAGTTGTGATGGTATCCAGGCAATGATCAATATATAGGCATCATATCCAAGATTAATAGACCGACTCCTACATGCATCTACTACTATTACTCCACACATCGACCGCTATCGAGCATGCATCTAGTGTATTAAGTTCATGGAGAAATGGAGCAATACAATAAGACTGATGACATGATGTAGATGAGATCTATTCATGTAGGAATAGCCCCCATCTTGTTATCCTTAATAACAACGATACATGCGTGTCTTGTTGCCCCTTCTGTCACTAGGAAGGAACATTGCACGATCGAACCCATCACAAAGCACCTCTTCCCATGGCAAGAAAAATCGATCTAGTCGGCCTAACTAAACCAAATATTCGAAGAAGAAATACGAGGTTATAAATAATCATGCATATAAGAGATCAAAAGAAGACTCAAATAATATTCATGGATATAGATCTGACCATAAACTCAAAGTTCATCGGATCCTAATAAACACACAACAGAAAGAGTTACATCAAATAGATCTCAAAGAGACCATTGTATTGAGAATCAAAAGAGAGAGAGAGAGAAGAAGAAGCCATCTAGCTACTGCCTATGGACCCGCAGGTCTATGAATAACTAATCACGCATCATCGGAGAGGCACCAATGAGGATGATGAACCCCTCCATGATGGTGTCTAGATTGGATCTCGTGGTTCTGGAAATTGCGGCGGCTGGAATATTGTTTCGTCGACTCCCATAGGGTTTCTAGAATATTTGGAGATTTATAGGGTAAAGAGGTGATGCGGGAGGCCACCGAGGTGGGCACAACCCACCTGGGCGCGCCTGGGCCTCCTAGCGCGCCCTCGTGGGTTATGCTCCCGTCGGAGCCTCCCTCTGGTATTTATTTGGCCCAACAGGTGCCTTCTGGTCCAGAAAAAATCTCCAAAATGTTTTGCTGCGTTTGGACTCTGTTTGGTATTGATTTTTTGTGATGTAAAAAACAAGCAAAAATTAGCAACTAGCAATGGGTACTATGTCAATAGGTTAGTCCCAAAAATGGTATAAAATTGCTATAAAATGATTGTAGAACATCCAAGAATGATAATATAACAGCATGGAACAATAAAAAATTATAGATACATTGGAGACGTATCAGCGCCTCGTCAAACCGCTTGTTGACGAGGTCAAGTTCCTCATCGGAGCTCTTGAGCTTCCGATTCATCTCATCCAGCGCTGCGGCTTTAGCAGTCGCCGCTAGAGATAAGGCATGCAATAACAAAAAAACCTCACATAGTTCAGACTCCTGATTTAATGATTTTTTGATCCTCTACCAGGATTTTCAATCCTTACAGAGTCTCGGGGGCTACTATACACAAGGAGTGTACAACTTTGTTCCAAAAATCCATTTTATGGAAAGAACATTACATGGCTGACCTCGAAGCCTGTCGGCCACCAAAGGCTTCCTTCAGTCTGCTGTTAACAGACCGGATACTTTGCAACACCATGCCCATTAGGGTGCAGTGCTCCGCAACAATGGAGGAGATGCTCAAGGCCTCCTCCATCACTTCCGGCCACCCAGCCACAACTCGATCGTTGGTGTTCGGTACTGGCGGTAGGGCCCTAGCTCCCCCTTTGGTGGAGGGCGGAATTGATGCCTCCGGGGGTCTTGGGGGCTCCGAAGCCATCTTTCGGGAGGTCTCGGATTGACCGAGCTCCCCCTCTTTGTTCACCAGGAGGGATTCCTCCCCTGGTCTTCGGTGACCGAGGTGTTAGCCTCGGCCATAATCTCGTCACCACCACCTCTCGTGTCTGAGCCGGGAGTTGTCCTTCGGGATAACACCTCCCCGGTCTACCCAACAACCAGGGGAGGCATGGAATGCGATACCAACCCACTCTCCGCTAGCTCGGCTGGCGGAGAGGTCCCCTGTGAGGTTTGGTCAACGGGGTGGGCGCGCGGCGGGCTGCAACACGAAGGGCACACTTGCTATCAACAATAGAATATCAAAACAAACACCTGGAGAATATTTGAATTCGTACCTTTGGGCAGGGGGCTTGACCCTGGGGTTCCTCTCCGGAACCTCTTCAGACACTACAGACTCCTCATCAGAATCCGACCTGCCGTCAGGCTGGATCAACTTGGGTCTGCACTTCTTCTTCGAGGCATGAGGGAGCTGCTCCTCCTCAGCGTCGTCCGACGCCGCCCTCTTATTCGAACGGGAGGAGTTGTTCTACTCGTAGTCCTCTTCCTGCTTCCCCTCTTGGGTGGAGGGAGCCTGGGTGTCTCCGGATTTGCTATCCGGATGCCCTCTTGGGGGGAGGCCTTCCCTGGCCTCCGGCACCTCTTTCTTCTACTTTTCCTTCTTATCTGGCGCCTTGTATGGCGCCATGGTCAGCATCTCCTCTAGCAGAGCCGACCGGGGGTCTTCGTGCAACGGGGTGGACTGTCAATCTTGTTGCGCTTCTCGAGCCAACCCCGTGGATGTAGGAAAATGAGGGTTAAATCTCTTGGAAGGCAAACATCTGAATATAGAGTGGATAGAACTTTGCTACCTCCTTTGGTGGGTGCGCGGCATCGAGGCTGATGTCCTCCTTCTTGGCCGACCACGCCTTTTGAGGCTTAAACAACACCTTCCACAACTTGATGTGGGTGGTGCCATAGAAGTATTGTACGGTGGCTGGATCCTTGAGCTTGTAAGACCACATTGGGGTGGCCCTTTGTTGGCAGAGGAGGAGGCGGCGGTAGAACATCACTCTAACCACGTTGGTCAGCTTGCCGCCCGACTTTATCATATTGGAAACACACTTCTGTAGCGCCTCCACATCCGCAGTGGCCCCCAGTCAAGACCCTTCTTGGTCCACGAGGTTAGCCTTGCCGGGGGTCTGGATCTGAATTCGGGGGCCACCATCAAGGCAGCCTCCCGTGGTTCTGTGATATAGAACCACTCTTTCTGCCAAACTTTGACAGTATCAATGAACGTGCCCTCCGGCCACTCGGCCTGGGTGAGCTTGGTGATCATCGCCCCGTCACAGCCCGCCTGTTGGCCATCAACTATCTTTGGCTTGACGTTGAAGACCGTTAACCACAAGCCGAAGTGCGGCCGAACTCGCAAGAAGGCTTCACATATGACGATGAAGGCCGAGATATGGAGGAAGGAGTTTGGGGCCAGGTCATGGAAATCCAGCCCGTGGAAGAACATCAGCCCCCTGACGAAGGGGTGGAGCGGGAAGCCCAGTCCCCAGATGAAGTGAGGGATGAACACCACCCTCTCGCCTGGTCGAGGCATAGGGACAGCCTGGCCCTCCTCTGGGCCGCAGTGACCGATTCCGGACAGAAGATAGCCGGCTCGCTTCAAGTCCTCAATGTTGTCGTTGGTGACAGTTGATACGTCTCCGTCGTATCTACTTTTCCAAACACTTTTGCCCTTTTTGGACTCTAACTTGCATGATTTGAATGGAACTAACCCGGTCTGACGCTGTTTTCAGCAGAATTGCCATGGTGTTATTTTTGTGCAGAAATAAAAGTTCTCGGAATGACCTAAAAATCAACGAAGATTATTTTTGGAATATATAAAAAATACTGGAAGAAGAATCCACGTCAGGGGGCCCACACCCTGTCCACGAGGGTGGGGGCGCGTTTTACGATACGGAGAAGGATTCTTCGCATTTTACGATACGGAGCCGCCACCAAGCCCTAAACTCTCCCGCGAGGGCTGATCTGGAGTCCGTTCGGGGCTCCGGAGAGGGGAATTCGTCACCATCATCATCATCAACCTTCCTCCATCACCAATTTCATGATGTTCACTGCTGTGCATGAGTAATTCCATCATAGGCTTGCTGGACGGTGATTGGTTGGATGGGATTTATCATGTAATCGAGTTAGTTTTGTTAGGGTTTGATCCCTAGTATCCACTATGTTCTGAGATTGATGTTGCTATGACTTTGCCATGCTTAGTGCTTGTCACTAGGGCCTGAGTGCCATAATTTCAGATCTGAACCTATTATGTTTTCATGAATATATGTGAGTTCTTGATCCTATCTTGCAAGTTGATACGTCTCCAACGTATCTATAATTTTTGATTGCTCCATGCTATATTATCTACTGTTTTGGACATTATTGGGCTTTATTATCCACTTTTATATTATTTTTGCGACTAACCTATTAATCGGAGGCCCAGCCCAGAATTGTTGTTTTTTTGCCCGTTTTAGAATTTTGAAGAAAAGGAATATCAAACGGAGTCTAAACAGAATGAAATCTTCGGGAACGTGATTTTCTCAACGAACAAGACCCGGGAGACTTGGACCCTACGTCACGAAAGAAAATAGGAGGCCACGAGGTAGGGGCGCGCTTGCCTATCCCAGGCGCGCCCTCCACCCTCGTGGGGCCCCTGTTGCTCCACCGACGTACTCCTTCCTCCTATATATATCCATGTTCCCCCAAACGATCTGAGGGGGAGCCAAAACCCTAATTCCACCACCGTAACTTTCTGTATCCACGAGATCCCATCCTGGGGCCTATTCCGGAGCTCCGCCGGAGGGGGCATCGATCACGAAGGGCATCTACATCAACACCATAGCCCCTCCAATGAAGTGTGAGTAGTTTACCTCAGACCTACGGGTCCATAGATAGTAGCTAGATGGCTTCTTCTCTCTTTTTGGATCTCAATACAACGTTCTCCCCCTCTCTTGTGGAGAATTATTCGATGTAATCTTCTTTTTGCGGTGTGTTTGTTGAGACTGATGAATTTTGGGTTTATGATCAAGTCTATCTATGAACAATATTTGAATCTTCTCTGAATTCTTTTATGTATGATTGGTTATCTTTGCAAGTCTCTTCGAATTATCAATTTGGTTTTGCCTACTAGATTGATCTTTCTTGCAATGGGAGAAGTGCTTAGCTTTGGGTTCACTCTTGTGGTGTCCTTTCCCAGTGACAGTAGGGGCAGCAAGGCATGTATTGTATTGTTGCCATAGAGGATAACAAGATGGGGATTTCTTCATATTGCATGAGTCTATCCCTCTACATCATGTCATCTTGCTTAAGGCGTTACTCTGTTTTTAACTTAGTACTCTAGATGCATGCTGGATAGCAGTCGATGAGTGGAGTAATAGTAGTAGATGCAAGCAGGAGTCGGTCTACTTGTCTCGGGCGTGATGCCTATATACATGATCATACCTAGATATTCTCATAACTATGCTCAATTCTATCAATTGCTCAACAGTAATTTGTTCACCCACCGTAGAATACTTATGCTCTCGAGATAAGCCACTAGTGAAACCTATGGCCCCCGGGTCTATCTTTATCATATTGATCTCCTACTAGTTAGTTATTTCCTTTGCTATTTACTTTGCCTTTATTTTACTTTGCATCTTTTATCATAAAAATACCAAAAATATTATCTTATCATATCTACCAGATCTCACTCTCGTAAATGGCCTTATAGGGATTGACAACCCCTATTTGCATTGGTTGCGAGGATTTATTTGTTTTGTGCAGGTACGAGGGACTCGCGCGTAGCCTCCTACTGGATTGATACCTTGGTTCTCAAAAACTGAGGGAAATACTTACGCTACTTTGCTGCATCATCCCTTCCTCTTCGGGGAAAACCAACGCAGTGCTCAAGAGGTAGCACAAGTCTATAGTCACCTATTATGTGTTATGATCCGTTAACCCCGAAGTGACAATAATCGGGACCTGTTGGGGATATTACTGCTGGGCGTAAACCGGCCTATCTAGGCCAGGTTAACGTCGTCAGTAGTTAAGTATGTTAAAGCCCAAGAAGATAGAGGACGGCTCAAGGCCCATGGTCGGTTCAAGGCCTGTAGCCGTAAACCGGCGTTAGTAGTTAACTTGTATTGTAAGTTAGGAATAAGTAGAGACCAAACCGGACACATCTATGAGCCGGTATTGGGACTCCGTAAGCTGACGGGAGTCACCCGTGTATATAAGGGGACGACCCGACGGCGATTCAAGGACAACAGACAACAACTCGAGACATAGGCGAAGCTTGTTTGCTCCCTAGTCATCGAAACCCCATCAATTCCATCACAACTAGACGTAGGCTTTTACCTTCATTGAAGGGGCCGAACTAGTATAAACTCTCTTGCATCCCTGTGTCCGCTTTAACCCCTTCAAGCTAACCCGTCGCGATGGCTCCACGACTAAGTCCTTTCTCTAGGACATTTGCCGTGACAAAACCACGACAGTTGGCGCCCACCGTGGGGCAATCGCACGATGGTTTCCGGTTCTTGGAGGGCCGCTTTGAAGGACTCGAGGGCTAAGCTGTAGGCCGGATGACTAAGAGTCGTCGCGGCAAGCTCTACATCGACGACGCAGGCTGGGGCCCCGAGGCCGGCTCAATTGAGTACGGGTACGGGTCCCCTTTAGTAGCATTCACGTTTTCATTGGCAAGATCGGTGAACCAGGCCCTGAGCCGGACATCTGCACCGACCTCATCAAGACGGCTCAGCATGCGCGATCCGCCCGGGTTAAACCGGCCATGAAGCGTGCCTTCGTGGGAGTCATCCATGGAGGAAGTTATGAGGATGGATCGGAATTTCGTGGCGCGACCGTCGTTTGTTCCGGTGACGAATCTTTGACCGGAGAAACCGAATCTCTTTAGCAGCTACAAGATGGCCGGATTGGGAGCTGTTCCGATGGCGACAGTATTCCGGACCCCTCTGATCTGCCCAACTGGATTGGAATATTCATGGCCGGAACACAAGCAGCACTTCATTCTTCGACAGCTGCGGCAACGATCTCCGGTTCAGCAGCGGCAACGGCTGCCGGGGCAGGAGGCCCTGTGCGCCCGCCGGCTCAGGTTCTATCAGAACTATTTAATACGTTGGCTGTGCTTATGGCGGAAGTTAACCCGCCGGATCATGGCGCTCACAACGCAGAGATTGCAAAGGTAAAGGAACAGATCACCCAGGCCAAGGCAGATCTGGCGGCTGAGGACACCAGGATGGCCTTAGAGCGGGCCGCTTTAGACGCACAGGCCTACAGGCTTATGTTGGACCAGAGCGCGTCGCATGAAGTCATGAGGAGGAAGCACCAATCCCGCTTACCTCCAGTTTTCGAGGCCAGAGACCTTTTCAACACTCCAGGACCAAGAGCCGGCAATCCGCTGGAGGGAAACCGGGCAGAAGCCCCTGGGGCCGGTGCACCGGTTCAGCCTCGTCAGATGGACCCGCCTCGTCAAAACACCATTATACCTCAGGCTGCTTTTACACCTCCGGGTCACTACTCCAACCCAATGGACAATCTTGTTGCCGCTGCTGCACGGCTGGAGGCCATTCCAATTGAAGGTGACTCGCCGCAGGCAGTAGAGACGCGACGGGTCAAGGAACTTCTGAGGACAGCTTTGGCCCAACAGGAAGCGTACTCATACAGCCGCGACCGGATCCACTCGACCCCCCGTCCAAGCCGGAGCTATAGCAGACATATGGATGAACCGGCAGTGTCGAGTAATGAACGACGTGGGGCACCCCGTGACAACACCCCGGCGGGTGGTGCTGATAACGCTCAGCGAATGGTGCACCAGGCCCGCGCGCGCAGGGAGGCCAAGTTAGCCACACAGCATCAGGCTCGGTAGCTCACGCCGGTTCGTCCAACCACCTTGACTGAACCTGGTGTTACTTCTAGTTATTTGGGGGTGCCTTGCCTTATCCCCGCTTTACACAACATGCGCCTGCCCAAGGATTTCAAAGGCCCGCGCAAGGTACCAAATTACACGGCGGATCAACCTCTAGAGACATGGGTGGAGAGCTATGAGATGGCCATGGAGATGCTTGATGTGGATGACGCAGCGTGTGTGAAATACTTCACCATGATGCTTGAAGGAATGGCCCGTACTTGGTTAAAAAGCTTGCCGGCTAATTCTATCAGTTCATGGGCCCAATTACGAGCCCGGTTTATCAGCAATTTCAAGGATACCTGTAAACAGCCTATGTCGATAGTGGACTTAGCTGCATGCGTCCAGGAGGAAGGAGAATCAACGACTCATTGGGTGCGCCGGGTTTCATAGGTGTTGCACTCCTCAGACCGCATCAACGCTGACACCACAGTATTAACCCTAGAAGGCAACTCCCAGTTTGGGCCCCTGAAGCTGAAGTTGGGACGGATGAAGCGTCATTGCACCGACATGGGAACCCTCATGGCCTCTTTGGTGAAATATGTTGATTCTGATAGTACCAAAGATCCTGAATCTGATGATGACAAGACAGGGAAAGGGAAGAAGAACAGCAGCTCCAAAGGTCAGCAGCATCACTGGACAGGCAATGATGGTGGAGGCAAGCGTAAAGCGGATGGTAACGTGGACTTTGTGGCTAATACCAACGCATAGGACAATGACCAGCGACGCAAGGGTAGACCGAAAAATCGTAATGGAGCACCCAACCCTAACCCAAACCGCCTAAACTATCTGCTAAGCCAGCCCTATCCAAGACATGGGACAAAGGAGGCGCCAGCAAACCACCTTTGGAAGGATTGCTTTATTATGCAGGAGTTCAAGAATTCTAATAATTTCCAGTATGATCACGAATCTGGCGGTGGCTCAGGATCCGGGCCGGGTTACGGTGGAGGAAGTTCCGATTCAGGATTCAATGGTAATCCGGGCGGACATAATGGTCAAAATAGTCAGAACAACCAGGGTGGTTACAACCAACAGCACCAACAGTCAGGTTACCAGAGCAACCCAAAGCAGTTGAGTAGTGGGCAGTACCATGTCTTCACCACTAGCTTGGACAAGCGAGACCGGAAGGTTCAGAGGCGGGCGGTCAACTCTGTTGAACCGGCCATACCCCGTTATCTATGTTGGTCGGAACAACCAATCATATGGAGCAGAGAGGATCACCCTCCCCAGGTCGATAATCCGGGTCAGTTGGCTCTAGTGGTGGCGCCTCAGGTGGGAGGTTATAAGTTCACCAAGGTACTCATGGACGGAGGGAGCAGCATTAACATCCTGTATTATGAGACCTTCCGTCGTATGGGACTAACAGATAAAAATCTCAAACCATCTAATACAGTATTCCACGGCGTAGTGCCAGACAGATCAACGTATCCTGTTGGTAAGATAGCTCTGGAAGTGGCCTTTGGGGATGACCATGATTCCAGGTCGGAGACATTGACGTTTGAAGTGGTGAAAATCCAGAGTCCATATCACGCCTTGTTTGGGCGACCGGCTTACCCAAGTTTATGGCACGACCCTGTTATGTGTATTTGCAGCTCAAGATGCCGGGTCATAGGGGGGAAATAACGGTTCACGGAAGCAGCAAAATCGCTTTGGAATGCGAGGAAGGAGATGCGGCTTATGCAGAGTCGGTTTGTGCCACCGAGGAGTTGAAGTACTATAAAGACAATGTTGATCCGGCGGACATGACTCCATTGAAGAAGCCAACTATGGAGCATGATCCGGCCCTGAAGTTCAAATCGGCAGCAGAAACTAAGCTTGTTGATTTCGTACCTGGCGATTCCTCCAAGCAGTTCAGCATCAGTGCCAACTTGGATCCGAAATAGGAAAGCATGCTCATCGAGTTCATCCATGAGAATCGGGACATTTTTGCATGGAAGCCCTCTGACATGCCAGGTGTACCGAGGCAACTTGCTGAGCACACACTTAATGTGGATCCTAAATACAAACCGGTGAAATAGTTCCTCCGCCGGTTTGACGAAGAAAGACGCAAGGCGATTGGAGAAGAGGTAGCCAGGCTCTTAGCAGCTGGCTTTATTGTTGAAGTTTTTCACCCTGAGTGGCTTGCCAATCCGGTGCTGGTCCTCAAGAAAAACGGCACCTGGCGCATGTGTGTGGATTACATAGATCTTAATAAGGCTTGTCCAGCAGATCCTTTTGCCCTCCCCCGTATTGATCAAATTATTGATGCTACGGCGGGTTGTGAGCGTTTAAGTTTTTTGGATGCGTATTCTGGCTATCATCAGATCAAAATGGCAGTTAAGGACCAGGAGAAGACAGCATTTATAACCCCCTTTGGAGCTTTCTGCTATGTGTCTATGCCCTTCGGGCTCAAGAGTGCCCAAGCAACTTACCAACGGTGTGTACAAAATTGTCTTCACAAGCAGATTGGCCGTAATGTACATGCTTACGTGGATGATATTGTGGTTAAGTCCAGGGAGAAGAAGACTCTGATTGATGATTTGAAGGAAACCTTTGATAACCTGAGAACATACAAGATGATGCTTAATCCGGACAAGTGTGTCTTTGGTGTACCGGCGGCAAGCTATTGGGTTTTTTGGTGTCCAACAGGGGAATTGAGGCTAATCCGGAGAAGATCATGGCTATCACCTCCTTGGCTAAACCGAAGTGTATCAACGATGTTCAACGCCTGGCAGGCCGGATTGCCGCGTTAAGCCGGTTTATCAGTCATCTTGGTGAGAAGGCAATCCCTTTGTATCAGATGTTGCAAAAAACGGATCAGTTTGTTTGGAGCTCCACCGCTAATGAAGCATTTGAGGACTTAAAGCGGCAGTTGGCCAATCCACCTGTGCTCGCCGCTCCCATTGACAAGGAGCCATTACTGCTATATGTTGCTGCTAATGCTCGGGCGGTCAGTGTGGCTATTGTGGTGGAGAGAGAGGAGGCAGGCAAGGGGCATCTGGTTCAACGACCGGTCTATTATATCAGCAAGGTGCTAATCGAGTCCAAGCAAAGGTATCCGCATTGGCAGAAGCTTGTGTACGGAGTTTTTATGGCAAGCCAGAAGCTTAAACAATATTTCCAAGGGCACCCAATTACGGTGGTCAGTTCTGCTCCTTTGGGAGATATCATCCAGAACTGGGAAGCAACTGGCCGGATTGCAAAGTGGGCCATAGAGCTGGGACCGTACGGTTTGAAGTATGTGCCTCGGACAGCGGTTAAGTCTCAAGCACTTGTTGATTTCATCAATGATTGGATGGAAATGCAAGCACCTGAAGAAAAGCCAGATCACACGTATTGGACCATCCATTTTGATGGATCCAGGCAGTTGGAAGGCTTGGGGGCTGGAGTCGTATTAACTTCCCCACGAGGTGATAAGTTTTGTTATGTTCTCTACTTAATGTTCCCTTGTACTAACAATGCAGCTGAGTATGAAGCCTTGCTCCATGGTCTCCGGATGGCTAAGGAGATGAATCTAAGTCAAGTTAAGTGCTTCGGTGACTCGAACCTTGTGGCTCAGCAAGTGTCTGGCACTTGGGACTCCAAGGACCCACTCATGGCAGCGTATCATCGGGAGGTGGATACTGTTGCAGGTTATTTCAAAGGCTATCAGGTGGACCACGTGGACCGGCGGAAAAATGAAGCGGCGGACGCTTTAAGCCGGCTGGGCTCTCAGCGCAAACCGGTCCCTGGATGTGCTGCACAACCCGTCGGTCAAGATCCCTGGTGAAGAGGATTTGGCTATTCCTGATCGGGAGGCTCAATTGGTGGCGGCTCTTCATGTTATTCCGGATTGGACGCTTCCTTACCTGGCGTACAAGAACCGGGGTGAGTTGCCAGAGGATGAGATTCTGGCCTGGCAGATAATCCGGCGATCCAAGTCCATGGCTATCATCAACGGCGAGTTGCATCGTTGGAGTGTATCAGGAGCTTTTCAACGCTGCGTGTCTCCTGAAGAGGGCCGTGAAATTTTGCGTGAGATCCACGAAGGAGATTGTGGTCACCACGCCGGTTCAAAGTCTCTGGTGGCTAAAGCGTTTCGCCATGGCTTCTATGGGTTAACTGCTCATGCTGATGCGGAGGATCTAGTCAGACGATGTGGCGGTTGCCAAAGGTTTTCAAGACGTGCTCATGTACCGGCTCAAGAATTGAGAATGATTCCAATTACTTGGCCATTTGCGACTTGGGGGCTGGATATGGTTGGGACTTTCAAAAGGTCCAAAGATAAGAAGACCCACCTCCTAGTGGCGGTTGACAAGTTTACAAAGTGGGTGGAGGCAGAACCTGTTAGCAAGTGTGATGCGGCCACGACGGTTCAGTTCATCAAAAAGGTGATTTTCCGGTTTGGCTTTCCGCACAGTATTATCACAAATAATGGTACCAATTTGTCCAAAGGTGCTATGAAGGAGTTCTGCGAACGGGAGCACATCCGACTCGATGTTTCATCAGTGGCACATCCACAGTCCAATGGTCAAGCAGAAAGAGCTAATCAAGAGATCTTGAGAGGCATCAAGCCCCGGCTCATGGTTCCTTTGCAGAGAACGCCGGGTTGTTGGGTAGAAGAATTACCATCTGTGTTATAGAGCATCAATACAACACCCAACAGATCAACAGGATACACACCGTTCTTCATGGTTTATGGAGTGGAGGCGGTTCTCCCCAGTGATATCAAAGTCTTACAGCTGGCGGTTTGTTGGTGGCACAGAAGGGAAGCAGGCCGTTTCTAGCACATACGTGTTCCGGTTCATTCAGCATCTTATTCAGAGCCTCTGAGATTTGTTCATCGGTGAGCTGGATTTTGGAATGACGCAGTGGGTCATCAACACTACCAGTATACTTGCACATCAAACCGGAGCGCTGACTAAGGGGTAGTACGCTCCATGATATCCAACAGCAAGCGAGATCAACCCCTGTTAAACCGTTGGCCATAAAGGCTCTGAGCTTTGACAGTTGAGGTGCATATTTGCTTCTCTCCTGTGCAGTCAATCTTTGTGGAAAAGGGTGTGTATTGCTGAGCCGCTCCGGACGAAAGCCAGGCAAGGGATTCTCACCAGTAGGGGAGGTGTATTTGAAGTAGAACCATGTCTGATTCCATTCTTTGGGGTGGCTATGCAGTTTGGCGTGAGGGTATGTGACCTCTTTCCTTTTCTGAATCGCCACGCCACCCAACTCCGTATTGGAGCCGTCAGTAAACTCAGTACGGCGGTTTAGATGGAAAAGGTCTCTGAACAATTCCACTGTGGGCTCCTCTTGAAAGAACGCTTCACAGAGCACTTGGAAGTGACACATATTTGTAACAGAGTTGGGGCCAGTATCTTGTGGATGGAGCTGGAAATCGGCTAAAACATCCCGGTAAAATTTAGAACCGGGCGGCTTAAAGCCCCGGGCTAAGTGATCTACGAAAACAACAACCTCTCCTTCTCGAGGTGTGGGAGGGCATTCTTTGCCAGGAGCCCTCCAATGGATGGTATCTTTGCTGCCTAAAGTGCCAATCAGGACTAAATCGTCCAGTTGAGCCTCTGTGACGCGAGAAGGAACCCAATTGCACTCATACACTTGCTTGGCCATGATGGAATCTACAAGGTAGAAGATCCCGGTTCAAAAATGCATTTGATCAAGATACATTGGTATGGGCACTGTTAAACCGGAGACAGAACTATCTGAACCGGAGTTTTATGAAGCAACAAGCATCTCGCGGTTCAATAAGGGGACTAATGGCATATACCGGTTTGGAAATTTTTTCTATAAGGTTAAACCGCCTGATCTAAGCATTGCGGATGGACAAGTACGCAGAAACAGGTTTCACAAGATTTCCTTATAGCATTGGAGCTGAAGAAAGTTCAGAAAAGAGATAAATACTATAAATACTTAGAGGTTCAAAGGAGCAGTACCGAACCAATGAGTAAAATGTTCATATAGTTCTATGGTTTGAGATGCATAAGTGAAGGCGAAGGTCAAACAACTATCATTGCACAGAGTAAAGATTTGCGGATTCATCTAAAGATCTATCGTATGAGCAAGAGGCAGACGATGAACACTGAAGAACTACAAAACCCTAGGTCAGATCTGCGGGGGAAAGGATAGAAGATTTACCGGAGCTGAGGAAGATGCGGAAGGTTGCCGCGATGTTCTGGTGTGCTCAGGTTGATGCAGCGGCCAAGGATGAGGCAGAGGTCGACGGCGGTGGCGGAGCTCCGAGGCTGGCGACGCGAGGAAGACGAAGAAGGCACAGAAGGAGAAAAGAAATGGCCCTTCGGTCCTATTTATAAGGCGAAAGAACATGAGTCAGGCGCGGCAATCAAGGGGCCACAAAACGGAGCTGTCGCCTCGATTTCTGCCGATCTATTAGACAAAGAAGCATAATGGATAGCTTCGTTATGACAGGTGACGTCACTCCGGTTTACAGCAATCAGAGAAGATGACATCATGGCGGTTTACCAATTTATAAGAAGATGTTGAAGATGAAGCTTTTATTAAAGGATTGACATGAACCCGTTCAAATCAATCTGGGGCCTAATGTTGGGGATATTACTGCTGGGCGTAAACCGGCCTATCTGGGCCGGGTTAACGTCGTCAGTAGTTATGTATGTTAAAGCCCAAGAAGATAGAGGAGGGCTCAAGGCCCATGGTCGGTTCAAGGCCTGTAGCCGTAAACCGGCGTTAGTAGTTAACTTGTATTGTAAGTTAGGAATAAGTAGAGACCAAACCGGACACATCTATGAGCCGGTACTGGGACTCCGTAAGCCGACGGGAGTCACCCGTGTATATAAGGGGACGACCCGGCGGCGGTTCAAGGACAACAGACAACAACTCGAGACATAGGCGAAGCTTGTTTGCTCCCTAGTCATCGAAACCCCATCAATTCCATCACAACTAGACGTAGGCTTTTACCTTCATTGAAGGGGCCGAACTAGTATAAACTCTCTTGCGTCCCTATGTCCGCTTTAACCCCTTCAAGCTAACCCGTCACGATGGCTCCACGACTAAGTCCTTTCTCTAGGACATCTGCTGTGACAAAACCACGACAGGACCGTTACCGGTGATGATCGTAGTTTGAGGAGTTCATGTATTCACTATGTGTTAATGCTTTGGTCCGGTAGTCTATTAAGAGGAGGCCTTAATATCCCTTAGTTTCCAATAGGACCCCGCTGCCATGGGAGGGTAGGACAAAAGATGTCATCCAAGTTCTTTTCCATAAGCACGTATGACTATATTCGGAATACATGCGTACATTACATTGATGAACTGGAGCTAGTTCTGTGTCACCCTATGTTATAACTGTTGCATGATCGATCGCATCCCACATAATTATCCATCACTGATCCAATGCCTACGAGCTTTTCACATATTTTTCTTCGCTTATTTACTTTCCATTGCTACTGTTACAATCACTATAAAACCAAAAATATTACTTTTGCTATTGTTACCACTACTATCATATTACTTTGCTACTAAATACCTTGCTACAGATATTAAGTTTCCAGGTGTGGTTGTATTGACAACTCAGCTGCTAGTACTTGAGAATATTCTTTGGCTCCCCTTGTGTCGAATCAATAAATTTGGGTTGAATACTCTACCCTCGAAAATTGTTGCGATCCCCTATACTTGTGGCTAATCAAGACTATTTTCTGGCGCCGTTGCTGGGGAGCATAGCTCTATTCTAAGTCACTTGGGATTTATATCTGCTTATCACTATGAAGAACTTGAAAGATCAAAGAACCAAGATTTTTCCCTCAACTACGAGGGAAGGTAAGGAACTGCCATCGAGCTCTGCACTTGATTCACCTTCTGTTTTGAGTAAACTTGCAACACCTACACCTGCTAGTCATTCTGATATGTCGCATGTTATTGATGATGCCACTTCTGCTTTGCATGATACTTATGATGAAACTACTTCTATGCTTGATAATACTGTGCCACTAGGTGAATTTCTTGATGAACAACTTGCTAGGTCTAGAGAGAATGAAATTATTGAAACTGATAATATTGATGAAAGTGATGATGAAGATTCTCCCCCTAGATATGAATTGCCTGTTGTGCCTGAGGGTTATGTTATGGATGAAGAAACTGCTAGAGGCTTTCTTGCTTGCAACGATAGATCTGATCTTAAGAAATTATTAGCTAAGCTTAAAAGAAAAATCTTTGAATTCTAGAATGAAATATGACCCTGCTTTTGCTACTTCACCTGTCTTTATTACCGATAAGGATTATGATTTCTCCGTCGATCCTGAGATAATTACTTTGGTCGAATCTGATCCTTTCTATGGCTATGAATCTGAAACTGTTGTGGCACATCTTAATAAATTAAATGTTATAGCCACCCTATTCACTAATGATGAGAAAATTCGCTATTATTATATCCTTAAGTTATTTCCATTCTCATTAAAGGGTGATGCTAAATCATGGTTTAATTCTCTTGATCCTGGTTGTGTGCGTAGTCCCTAGGATATGATTTATTACTTCTCTGCTAAATATTTCCCCGCTCATAAGAAACAAGCCGCTTTAAGGGAAATATATAATTTTTTGCAAATTGAAGAAGAGAGTCTCCCACAATCTTGGGGGGGCTTCTCCGATTACTTAATGCTTTGTGATACATCTCCAACGTATCTATAATTTTTTATTGTTCCATGCTATTATATTATCAACCTTGGATGTTTTATATGCATTTATATGCTATTTTATATGATATTTGGGACTAAACTATTAACCCAGAGCCCAGTGCCAGTTTCTGTTTTTCCCTTGTTTCACTGTTTCGCAGAAAAGGAATATCAAACGGAGTCCAAACGGAATGAAACCTTCGGAAAAGTTATTTTTGGAAAGAAAGCAATACAGAGACTGGGAGTGCACATCACGGGATCAACGAGGAGAGCACGAGGCAGGGGGCGCGCCCACCTCCCTGGGCGCGCCCTCCACCCTCATGGCTCCCCTGATGTACTTCTGCCACCTATACATATCCATATACCCTAAAACTATCGAGGGGCACAATAGATCGGGAGTTCCGCCGCCAGAAGCCTCCGTAGCCACTGAAAACCAATCTAGACCCGTTCCGGCACCCTGCCGGAGGGGGAATCCCTCTCCGGTGGCCATTTTCATCATTCCGGCGCTCTCAATGACGAGGAGGGAGTAGTTCTCCCTCGGGGCTGAGGGTATGTACCAGTAGCTATGTGTTTGATCTCACTCTCTCTCTCTCTCGTGTTCTTGAGGTGATACGATCTTGATGTATCGCGAGCTTTGCTATTATAGTTAGATCTTATGATGTTTTCTCCCCCTCTACTCTCTTGTAATGGATTGAGTTTTCCCTTTGAAGTTATCTTATCGGATTGAGTCTTTAAGGATTTGAGAACACTTGATGTATGTCTTGCGTGGGATAGCCGTGGTGACAATGGGGTACTCTATTGATCCACTTGATGAATGTTTTGGTTATCGACTTGCGGGTTCCGTGACCTTGGGAATCTATGCATAGGGGTTGGCACACGTTTTCGTCTTGACTCTCCGGTAGAAACTTTGGGGCACTCTTTGAAGTACTTTTGTGTTGGTTTGTATAGATGAATCTGAGATTGTGTGATGCATATCGTATAATCATACCCACGGATACTTGAGGTGACATTGGAGTATCTAGGTGACATTAGGGTTTTGGTAGATTTGTGTCTTAAGGTGTTATTCTAGTACGAACTCTAGGATAGATTGAACGGAAAGAATAGCTTTGTGTTATTTTACTATGGACTCTTGAATAGATCGATTAGAAAGGATAACTTTGAGGTGGTTTCATACCCTACCATAATCTCTTCATTTGTTCTCCGCTATTAGTGACTTTGGAGTGACTCTTTGTTGCATGTTGAGGGATAGTTATATGATCCAACTATGTTATTATTGTTGAGAGAACTTGCACAAGTGAAAGTATGAACCCTAGGCCTTGTTTCAACGCATTGCAATACCGCTTGTGCTCAGTTTTATCATTAGTTACCTTGCTGTTTTTATATTTTCAGATTACAAAAACCTTTATCTACTATCCATATTGCACTTGTATCACCATCTCTTTGCCGAACTAGTGCACATATACAATTTACCATTGTATTGGGTGTGTTGGGGACACAAGAGACTCTTTGTTATTTGGTTCCAAGGTTGCTTAAGAGAGATGATGTCTACTACACAACCTTCTTCTTGTAGACGTTGTTGGGCCTCCAAGTGCAGAGGTTTGTAGGACAATAGCAAATTTCCCTCAAGTGGATGACCTAAGATTTATCAATCCGTAGGAGGCGTAGGATGAAGATGGTCTCTCTCAAGCAACACTGCAACCAAATAACAAAGAGTCTCTTGTGTCCCCAACACACCCAATACAATGGTAAATTGTATAGGTGCACTAGTTCGGCGAAGAGATGGTGATACAAGTGGTATATGGATAGTAGATAATGGTTTTTGTAATCTGAAAATAGAAAAACAGCAAGGTAACTAATGATAAAAGTGAGCACAAACGGTATTGCAATGTGTTGAAACAAGGCCTAGGGTTCATACTTTCGCTAGTGCAAGTTCCCTCAACAATAATAACATAATTGGATCACATAAGTATCCCTCAACATGCAACAAAGAGTCACTCCAAAGTCACTAATAGCAGAGAACGAATGAAGAGATTATGGTAGGGTACGAAACCACCTCAAAGTTATTCTTTCCAATCAATTAGTTGGGCTATTCCTATAAGTGTCACAAACAGCCCTAGAGTTCGTACTAGAATAACACCTTAAGACACAAAAATCAACCAAAACCCTAATGTCACCTAGATGCTCCAATGTCACTGCAAGTATCCGTGGTTATGATTATACGATATGCATCACACAATCTCAGATTCATCTATTCAACCAACACATAGAACCTCAAAGAGTGCCCCAAAGTTTCTACCGGAGAATCACGATGAAAACGTGTGCCAACCCCTATGCATATGTTCATGGGCAGAACCCGCAAGTTGATCACCAAAACATACATCAAGTGAATCACTTGATATCCCATTGTCACCAAAGATACGCACGGCAAGACATACATCAAGTGTTCTCATATCTTTAAAGACTCAATCCGATAAGATAACTTCAAAGGGGAAACTCAATCCATTACAAGGGAGTAGAGGGGGGGAGAAACATCATAGGATCCAAATATAATAGCAAAGATCGCGATACATCAAGATCGTATCACCTCAAGAACACGAGAGAGAGAGAGAGAGATCAAACACATAGCTACTGGTACATACCCTCAGCCCCGAGGGAGAACTACTCCCTCCTCGTCATGGAGAGCACCGGGATGATGAAGATGGCCACCGGAGAGGGATTCCCCCCCTCCGACAGGGTGCTGGAACGGGTCTAGATTGGCTTTCGGTGGCTACGGAGGCTTCTGGCGGCGGAACTCCTGATCTATTTTCTCCCGGATGTTTTTAGGGTATATGGATATATATAGGCGGAAGAAGTACGTCAGGGGGGCCACGAGGGGCCCACGAGGGTGGCGGGCGCGCCCTAGGGGGGCGGGCGCGCCCCTACCTCGTGGCCTCCTCAAAGCTTCCTTGATGTAGACTCCAAGTCTCCCTGGTTGCTTCTGATCCAAAAATAAGTTCCGTGAAGTTTCAGGTCAATTGGACTCCGTTTGGTTTTCCTTTTCTACGATATTCTAAAACAAGGAAAAAACAGAAACTGGCACTGGGCTCTCGGTTAATAGGTTATTCCCAAAAATCATATAAAATAGCATATAAATGCATATAAAACATCCAAGGTTGATAATATAATAGCATGGAACAATCAAAAATTATAGATATGTTGGAGACGTATCAGCATCCCCAAGCTTAATTCCTGCTCGTCCTCGAGGAGGTAAATGATAAAAACAGAATTTTTTATGTGGAATGCTACCTAGCATATTCGGATCCATAAGATTCAAGACAAAAGTTTAATATTGACATAAAAAAATAATACTTCAAGCATACTAACTAAGCAATCATGTCTTCTCAAAATAGCATGGCCAAAGAAAGCTATCCCTACAAAATCATATAGTCTGGCTATGCTCCATCTTCACCACACAAATTATTTAAATCATGCACAACCCCGATGACAAGCCAAGCAATTGTTTCATACTTTTGATGTTCTCAAACTTTTTCAATCTTCATGCAATACATGAGCGTGAGCCATGGACATAGCACTATAGGTGGAATAGAATGGTGGTTGTGGAGAAGACAAAAAGGAGAAGATAGTGTCACATCAACTAGGCGTATCAACGGGCTATGGAGATGCCCATTAATAGATATCAATGTGAGTGAGTAGGGATTGCCATGCAACGGATGCACTAGAGCTATAAGTGTATGAAAGCTCAACAAAAGAAACTAGTGGGTGTGCATCCAACTTGCTTGCTCACGAAGACCTAGGGCATTTTGAGGAAGCCCATCACTGGAATATACAAGCCAAGTTCTATAATGAAAGATTCCCACTAGTATATGAAAGTGACAACATAGGAGACTCTCTTTCATGAAGATCATGGTGCTACTTTGAAGCACAAGTGTGGTAAAAGGATATTAGCATTGCCCCTTCTCTCTTTTTCTCTCATTTTTTATTTTTTTATTTGGGCCTTATCTTTTTTTATGGCCTCTTTTTTTATTTTTTTTATTTGGGCTTCTTTGGACTCTTTTATTTATTTATTTTCGTCTGGAGTCTCATCCCGACTTATGGGGGAATCATAGTCTCCATCATCCTTTCCTCACTGGACAATGCTCTAATAATGATGATCATCACACTTTTATTTACTTACAACTCAAGAATTACAACTCGATACTTAGAAAAAGATATGACTCTATATGAATGCCTCCGGCGGTGTACCGGGATGTGCAATGACTCATGAGTGACATGTATGAAAGAATTATGAACGGTGGCTTTGCCACAAATACGATGTCAACTACATGATCATGCAAAGCAATATGACAATGATGGAGCGTGTCATAATAAACAGAATGGTGGAAAGTTGCATGGCAATATATCTCGGAATGACTATGGAAATGCCATAATAGGTAGGTATGGTGGCTGTTTTGAGGAAGATATATGGTGGGTTTATGGTACCGGCGAGAGGTGCGCGGTATTAGAGAGGCTAGCAATGATGGAAGGGTGAGAGTGCGTATAATCCATGGACTCAACATTAGTCATAAAGAACTCACATACTTATTGCAAAAATCTATTACTTATCAAAACAAAGTACTACGCGCATGCTCCTAGGGGGATAGATTGGTAGGAAAAGACCATCGCTCGTCCCCGACCGCCACTCATAAGGAAGACAATCAATAAATAATTCATGCTCCGACTTTGTCACATAACGGTTCACCATACGTGCATGCTACGGGAATCATAAACTTCAACACAAGTATTTCTCAAATTAACAACTACTCAACTAGCATGACTCTAATATCACCATCTCCATATCTCAAAACAATTATCAAGTATCAAACTTCTCTTAGTATTCAATGCACTCTATATGAAAGTTTTTATTATACCCCTCTTGGATGCCCATCATATTAGGACTAAATTCATAACCAAAGCAAATTACCATGCTGTTCTAAATACTCTCAAAATTATATAAGTGAAGCATGAGAGTTCATTAATTTCTATAAAATAAAACCACCACCGTGCTCTAAAAGAATATAAGTGAAGCACTAGAGCAAATGACAAACTACTCTGAAAGATATAAGTGAAGATCAATGAGTAGTCGAATGATTATGCAACTATATGAAGACTCTCTAACATTTAATAATTTCAGATATTGGTATTTTATTCAAACAGCAAGCAAAACTAAATAAAATAAAATGACGCTCCAAGCAAAACACATATCATGTTGTAAATAAAAATATAGCTCCAAATAAAGTTACCGATGAACAAAGACGAAAGAGGGTATGCCTTCCGGGGCATCCCCAAGCTTAGGCTTTTGGTTGTCTTTGAATATTACCTTGGGGTGCCTTGGGCATCCCCAAGCTTAGGATCTTGCCACTCCTTGTTCCATAGTCCATCGAATCTTTACCCAAAACTTGAAAACTTCACAACACAAAACTTATCAGAAAACTCGTAAGCTCCGTTAGTATAAGAAAATAAATGACCACTTATGTACTGTTGTGAACTCATTCTTTATTTATATTGGTGTAATATCTAATGTATTTCAACTTCTCTATGGTTCATAAACTCTATTACTAGCCATAGATGCATCAAAATAAGCAAACAACACATAGAAAACAGAATCTGTCAAAAACAGAATAGTTTGTAGTAATCTGGATCAAACGTATACTTCTGGAACTCATAAAATTCTCAAATAAATTTCTGGACGTTACTAATTTATGTATTAATCATCTGCAAAAATAATTAACTAAATATCACTCTCCAATAAAAAATGGCAGAAATTCTCGTGAGCGCTAAAATTTCTGTTTTTTACAGCATGATCGCAAAGACTTTCCCCAATTCTTCCCAAAGGTCCTACTTGGCACAAACACTAATTAAAACATAAAACCACATATAAAAAGATTATAGATGAATTATTTATTACTAAACAGGAGCAAAAATCAAGGAACAAAAATAAAATTGGGTTGCCTCCCAACAAGCGCTATCGTTTAACGCCCCTAGCTAGGCATGATGATTTCAATGGTGCTCACATAAAAGATAAGAATTGAAACATAAAGAGAGCATCATGAAGAATATGACTAGCACATTTTAGTATAAAATGCTTCCTATGCATAGGGATTTTGTGAGCAAACAACTTGTGGGAACAAGAATCAACTTGCATAGGAAGGTAAAACAAGCATAACTTCAAAAATTTAAGCACATAGAGAGGAAACTTGATATTATTGCAATTCCTACAAGCATATATTCCTCCCTCATAATAATTTTCAGTAGCATCATGAATGAATTCAACAATATAACAAGCACCTAAAGCATTATTTTCATGATCTACAAGCATAGAAAATTACTACTCTCCACATAAGCAAGATTCTTCTCATTCAGAATAGTGGGAGTATCATAAGAGACTCGAATACTATAAGTTGTTTCTACATTAAAAGAGTAATGTTCAGAAAATGGGTAACCATAATCATGACAAGTTTTATAAATATAATCACTACTTTTTATAGCATAAGTATCATCACAATAATCATCATAAGTAGGAGGCATGCTATCATAATTATAAATTTGCATATCAAAACTTGGGAGACTAAAAATATCATCTTCATCAAACATAGCATCCCCAAGCTTGGGACAAACATTAATTGCAGCAAATATATTCTCAAAAACATCATCTTCATCAAACATAGCTTCCCCAAGCTTGGGCCTTTTCATATCATAAGCATAATCACTCTCTTCATTAATAGTACAGATAGCACCAATAGTATAGCAATTATCATTTTCTTCCAAGCAAGTGCCAAAAAGATTTTCAAGATCATAAGAAGTATCATTATCTTCCACAATTATATTTTCATGAGGCACAATAGTAATAGGAGCAGCACTATTTGGGGGATATAATTTTTTACCTCTCTTCCTTTTTCTTTTCTTCTTCTTCACCACATCATGTGTGGGTTCAATCCTCTTTTTGGAGCTCCTTATTAATGAGATTGGTTGAATAGGAGGCTCCTCCTCGTTACCTGATTCATCATAAGAAATAATAGGAGGATATTGGGAAGTCTCTTCCCTTTCATTAGTATTCTCTTCATCTTCTATTTGTTTTCTTTTCTTTATGTAATTGGCAATATAAGGATTTTCAATGCAATTTACCGCACAATACATATAAATTTCCTCTAGATCAAAATGAAGAACTCTGTCAAGGGAAAATTTTGGAATATCCTTAGTTATACGTTTCATTTCTTCGTAGCCCATAAGCAAACTAAGTTCCTTATAATGTGCAAGGGAAATCAAGTCATCTCAATTTTTGGACACGATTAGATCATGAAACAATTTTCATCGGATAGTTAAATGACCATGTTCATTACAAAGCTCACAAGTATGGCCAAGAAAATTTAAATCTTCAGCACAAACATCTAGCCTTTCTTTCAACAATTTAGTTTCTAAGTACTTATGCCTCTTGCAATATGTATCTTCCCTATTTGGTGTGTACTTACGAACCCAATGCACTCCACAAAAATTGACATGTTTATAGGAGACATTTTCATCATAACTAGTGCAATCATCATTAGTACTATGGATATTCAAAGAGTTCGTACTAACAACATTGCAATCATGCTCATCATTCAAAGATTTAGTGCCAAACATTTTAATACATTATTCTTCTAGCACTTGAGCACAATTTTCCTTTCCATCATACTCACGAAAGATATTAAAAAGATGAAGCGTATGAGGCAAACTCAATTCCATTTTTTATAGTTTTCTTTTACAAACTAAACTAGTGATAAAACAAGAAACTAAAAGACTTAATTGCAAGATCTAAAGATATACCTTCAAGAACTCACCTCCCCTGCAACGACGCCAGAAAAGAGCTTGATGTCCACTACACAACCTTCTTCTTGTAGACGTTGTTGGGCCTCCAAGTGCAGAGGTTTGTAGGACAGTAGCAAATTTCCCTCAAGTGGATGACCTAAGGTTTGTCAATCCGTAGGAGGCGTAGGATGAAGATGGTCTCTCTCAAGCAACCCTGCAACCAAATAACAAAGAGTCTCTTGTGTCCCCAACACACCCAATACAATGGTAAATTGTATAGGTGCACTAGTTCGGCGAAGAGATGATGATACAAGTGGTATATGGATAGTTGATAATGGTTTTTGTAATCTGAAAATATAAAAACAGCAAGGCAACTAATGATAAAATTGAGCACAAATGGTGTTGCAATGTGTTGAAACAAGGCCTAGGGTTCATACTTTTGCTAGTGCAAGTTCCCTCAACAAAAATAACATAATTGGATCGCATAACTATCCCTCAACATGCAACAAAGAGTCACTCCAAAGTCACTAATAGCGGAGAACGAACGAAGAGATTATGGTAGGGTACGAAACCACCTCAAAGTTATTCTTTCCAATCAATCCGTTGGGCTATTCCTATAAGTGTCACAAACAGCCCTAGAGTTCGTACTAGAATAACACCTAAAGACACAAATCAACCAAAACCCTAATGTCACCTAGATACTCCAATGTCACCTCAAGTATCCGTGGGTATGATTATACGATATGCATCACACAATCTCAGATTCATCTATTCAACCAACACATAGAACCTCAAAGAGTCCCCCAAAGTTTCTACCGGAGAATCACGACGAAAACATGTGCCAACCCCTATGCATAGGTTCATGGGCAGAACCCGCAAGTTGATCACCAAAACATACATCAAGTGAATCACTTGATATCCCATTGTCACCAAAGATACGCACGGCAAGACATACATCAAGTGTTCTCAAATCTTTAAAGACTCAATCCGATAAGATAACTTCAAAGGGGAAACTCAATCCATTACAAGAGAGTAGAGGGGGGGAAGAAACATCATAGGATCCAAATATAATAGCAAAGCTTGCGATACATCAAGATCGTATCACCTCAAGAACACAAGAGAGAGAGATCAAACACATAGCTACTGGTACATACCCTCAGCCATAAGGGAGAACTACTCCCTCCTCGTCATGGAGAGCACCGGGATGATGAAGATGGCCACCGGAGTGGGATTCCCCCCTTCGGCAGGGTGCCGGAACGGGTCTAGATTGGCTTTCGGTGGCTACGGAGGCTTCTGGCGGCGGAACTCGATCTATTGTTACTTTTAATCTCAATACAAAGTTCTCCCCCTCTCTCGTGGAGATCTATTCGATGTAATCTTCTTTTTGTGGTGTGTTTGTTGAGACCGATGAATTGTGAGTTTGTGATCAAGTCTATCTATGAATAATATTTGAATCTTCTCTGAATTCTTTTATGCATGATTGGTTATCTTTGCAAGTCTCTTTGAATTATCCGTTTGGTTTGGCCAACTAGATTGGTAGTTCTTGCCATGGGAGAAGTGCTTAGCTTTGGGTTCGATCTTGCGGTGTCCTTACCCAGTGACAGAAGGGGCAGCACGGCACGTATTGTATCGTTGCCATCGAGGATAACAAGATGGGGTTTATTTCATATTGCATGAATTTATCTCTCTACATCATGTCATCTTGCTTAAGGCGTTACTCTGTTTTTAACTTAATACTCTAGATGCATGCTGGATAGCGGTCGATGAGTGGAGTAATAGTAGTAGATGCGGAATCGTTTCGATCTACTTGTCACGGACGTGATGCCTATATACATGATCATGCCTAGATATTCTCATAATTATGCTCAATTCTATCAATTGCTCAACAGTAATTTGTTCGCCCACCGTAGAATACTTATGCTCTTGAGAGAAGCCACTAGTGAAACCTATGCCCCCCGGGTCTATTCTCATCATATCAATCTCCATTACTTTAATCTTGTTTTGCTATTTACTTTTCTTTTACTTTTTACTTTGCATCTTTATATCAAAAATACCAAAAATATTCTATCTATCAGATCTCACTCTCGTAAGTGACCGTGAAGGGATTGACAACCCCTAATCGCGTTGGTTGCGAGTAGCTATCGCTTTGTGCAGGTACGAGGGACTTGAGCGTGGGCTCCTACTGGATGGATACCTTGGTTCTCAAAAACTGAGGGAAATACTTACGCTACTCTGCTGCATCATCCCTTCCTCTTCGGGGCAACCAACGCAAGCTCAAGACGTAGCAGTCATCCACTTGAGGGAAATTTGCTACTGTCCTACAAACCTATGCACTTGGAGGCCCAACAACGTCTACAAGAAGAAGGTTGTGTAGTAGACGTCAAGCTCTTTTCTCGCGCCATTGTCGGGGAGGTTAGCGCTTGAAGGTATATCTTTAGATCTTGCAATCGAATCTTTTTGTTTCTTGTTTTAGCACTAGTTTAGTTTATAAAAGAAAACTACAAAGAAAAAATATGGAATTGAGTTTGCCTCATACGCTTCATCTTTTTAATATCTTTCGTTAGTATGATGGAAAGGAAAATTGTGCCAAAGTGTTAGAAGAAGAATGCATTAAAATGTTTGGCACTAAATCTTTGAATGATGAGCATGATTGCAATGTTGTTAGTATGAATTCCTTGAACATCCATGATGCTAATGATATGCAAAGCCACAAGCTTGGGGAAGCTATGTTTGATGAAGATGATATTTTTTGTCCCCCAAGTTTTGATGAGAAAATTTATTATGATGAAAGCATGCCTCCTATTTATGATGATTATATTGATGAAATTGGAATTGGAGAGGTCATGACTTTATTTTGTGATGAATCCACTATTTCGGAAAAGGTTCCAATTCATTATGAGAACAAAGTTGCTATCTATGATGATTATTGTGATGACTTGTATGCTATAAAGAATAATGATATCCATGAAACTTGTCATCATGATTTCAGTTTTCAATTGGATTATGCCTCACATGATAATTATTTTGTTGAGTTTACTCCCACTATTCCGAACGAGAAGAATTTTGCTTATGTGGAGAGTAATAAAATTACTATGCTTGTAGATCATGAAAAGAATGCTTTATGTGATGGTTATATTGTTGAATTCATTCATGATTCTACTTAAAATTATTATGAGGGAGGAATATATGCTTGTAGGAATTGCAATAATATCAAGTTTCCTCTCTATGTGTTGAAAATCTTGAAGATTTGCTTGTTTTACCTTCCTATGCAAGTTGATTATTGTTCCCACAAGTTGTTTGCTCACAAAATCCCTATGTATAGGAAGTGGGTTATACTTAAATGTGCTAGTCATATTATTCATGAATCTCTCTTTATGTTTCAATTGTTATCCTTTATGTGAGCATCGTTGAAATCATCATGCCTAGCTAGGGGCGTTAAACGATAGCGCTTGTTGGGAGGCAACCCAATTTTATTTTTGTTCCTTGATTTTTGTTCCTGTTTAGTAATAAATAATTCATCTAGCCTCTGTTTAGATGTGGTTTTATGCTTTTAATTAGTGTTTGTGACAAGTAGAACCATTGGGAAGACTTGGGGAAAGTCTTGTTGATCTTGCTGTAAAAAAAACAGAAACTTTAGCGCTCACGAGAATTGCTGCCATTTTTTATTGGAGAGTGATATTCAGTTAATTCTTTTTGAATATGATTAATAGATAAATGCCTCACGTCCAGAAATTTATTTTAGAATTTTTGGGGTTCAGAAGTTTGCGTTAGTTATAGATTACTACAGACTGTTCTGTTTTTGACAGATTCTGTTTTTCGTGTGTTGTTTGCTTATTTTGATGAATCTATGGCTAGTAAAACAGTTTATAAACCATGGAGAAATTGTAATACAGTAGGTTTAACACCAATATAAATAAATAATGAGTTCATTACAGTACCTTTATGTGGTGTTTTATTTTCTTTCGCTAACGGAGCTTACGAGTTTTCTGTTAAGTTTTGTGTTGTGAAGTTTCCATGTTTTGGGTGAAGATTCGATGGACTATGGAATAAGGAGTGGCAAGAGACTAAGATTGGGGATGCCCAAGGCACCCCGAGGTAATATTAAATGACAACCAAGAGCCTAAGCTTGGGGATGCCCCGGAAGGCATCCCCTCTTTCGTCTTCGTTCATCGGTAACTTTACTTGGAGCTATATTTTTATTCGCCACATGATATGTGTTTTGCTTGGTGCGTCATTTCATTTACTTTAGTTTTGCTTACTGTTTGAATAAAATACCAAGATCTTAAATTCTTAAATGTTAGAGAGTCTTCACATAGTTGCATAATTATTCGACTACTCATTGATCTTCACTTATATCTTCCGGAGTAGTTTGTCATTTGCTCTAGTACTTCACTTATATCTTTTTAGAGCACCGTGGTGGTTTTGTTTTATAGAAACTATTATTCTCTCATGCTTCACTTAGATTATTTTGAGAGTCTTAAACAACATGGTAATTTTCTTAAATAATCCTATTATGCTAGGTATTCAAGACTAGTAAAAAAAACTTTCTTATGAGTGTGTTGATGCTTGATGATTGTTTTGAGACATGGAGGTAGTGATATCAAAAGTTCTGCTAGTTGAGTAGTTGTGAATTCGAGAAATACTTGTGTTGAAGTTTTCAAGTCGCGTAGCATGCACGTATGGTAAACGTTATGTAACAAATTTGAAACATGAGGTGTTCTTTGATTGTCCTCCTTATGAGTGGCGGTCAAGGACGAGCGATGATCTTTTCCTACCAATCTATCCCCCTAGGAGCATGCGTGTAGTGCTTGGTTTTTGATGAATTGTATATTTTTGCAATATGTATGTGAGTTCTTTATGACTAATGTTGAGTCCATGGATTATACGCACTCTTACCCTTCCATCATTGCTAGCCTCTTCAGTACCGTGCATTGCCCTTTCTCACATTGAGAGTTGGTGCAAACTTCTCCGGTGCATCCAAACCCCATGATATGATACGCTCTTTCACACATAAACCTCCTTATATATTCCTCAAAACAGCCACCATACCTACCTATTATGGCATTTCCATAGCCATTCTGAGATATATTGCCATGCAACTTTCCACCGTTCCATTTATTATGACACGCATCATCATTGTCATATTGCTTTGCATGATCATGTAGTTGACATCGTATTTGTGGCAAAGACACCGTTCATAATTTTTCATACATGTCACACTTGATTCATCGCAATCCCGGTACACCGCTGGAGGCATTCATATAGAGTCATATCTTGTTCTAAGTATCGAGTTGTAATTCTTGAGTTGTAAGTAAATAAAAGTGTGATGATCATCATTATTAGAGCATTGTCCCAGTGAGGAAAGGATGATGGAGACTATGATTCCCCCACAAGTCGGGATGAGACTCCGGACGAAAAAAGGCCAAAAAAAGAGGAAAAAAAGAGAAGGCCCAAAAAAACAAAAAAAAATAAATATGAGAGAAAAAGAGAGAAGGGACAATGTTACTATCCTTTTACCACACTTGTGCTTCAAAGTAGCACCAAGATCTTCATGATAGAGAGTCTCTTATGTTGTCACTTTCATATACTAGTGGGAAATTTTCATTATAGAACTTGGCTTGTATATTCCAACAATGGGCCTCCTCAAGTGCCCTAGGTCTTCGTGAGCAAGCAAGTTGGATGCACACCCACTTAGTTCTTTTGTTGAGCTTTCATACATTTATATCTCTAGTGCTTCGTTGCATGGCAATCCCTACTCCTTGCATTAACATCAATCGATGGGCATATCCATAGCTCATTGATTAGCCTCGTTGATGTGAGACTTTCTCCCTTTTTGTCTTCTCCACATAACCCCCTCATTATATTCTATTCCACCCATAGTGTTATATCCATGGCTCATGCTCATGTATTGCGTGAAAGTTGAAAAAAGTTTGAGATTACTAAAGTATGAAACAATTGCTTGGCTTGTCATCGAGGTTGTGCATGATGAGAGCATTCTTGTGTGAAGAAAATGGAGCATGACCAAACAATATGATTTTGTAGGGATGAACTTTCTTTGGCCATATTATTTTGAGAAGACATGATTGCTTAGTTAGTATGCTTGAAGTATTATTATTTTTATGTCAATATTGAACTTTTATCTTGAATATTTCGGATCTGAATATTCATATCACAATTAAGAAGAATTACATTGAAATTATGCCAAGTAGCACTCCACATAAAAAATTCTGTTTTTATCATTTGCCTACTCGAGGACGAGCGGGAATTAAGCTTGGGGATGTTGATACATCTCCAACGTTTCTATAATTTTTTATTGTTCCATGCTATTATATTATCAACCTTGGATGTTTTATATGCATTTATATGCTATTTTATATGATTTTTGGGACTAACCTATTAACCCAGAGCCCAGTGCCAGTTTCAGTTTTTCCCTTGTTTTAGTGTTTCGCAGAAAAGGAATATCAAACGGAGTCCAAACCAAATGAAACCTTCGGAAAAGTTATTTTTGGAAAGAAAGCAATACATGAGACTTGGAGTGCACGTCACGGGATCAACGAGGAGACCACGAGGCAGGGGGGCGCCCCCTCCACCCTCGTGGGCCCCTCGTGGCTCCCCTGATGTACTTCTTCCGCCTATATATATATCCATATACCCTAAAACTATCGAGGGGCACAATATATCGGGAGTTCCGCCTCCAGAAGCCTCCGTAGCCACTAAAAACCAATCTAGACCCGTTCCGGCACCCTGCCGGAGGGGGAATCCCTCTCCGGTGGCCATCTTCATCATTCCGGCGCTCTCCATGATGAGGACGGAGTAGTTCTCCCTCGGGGCTGAGGGTATGTACCAGTAGCTATGTGTTTGATCTCTCTCTCTCTCTCTCGTGTTCTAGAGGTGATACGATCTTGATGTATCGCGAGCTTTGCTACTATAGTTGGATCTTATGATGTTTTCTCCCCCTCTACTCTCTTGTAATGGATTGAGTTTTCCCTTTGAAGTTATCTTATCGGATTGAGTCTTTAAGGATTTGAGAACACTTGATGTATGTCTTGCGCGGGATAATCATGGTGACAATGGGGTACTCTATTGATCCACTTGATGAATGTTTTGGTGATCGACTTGCGGGTTCCATGACCTTGGGAATCTATGCATAGGGGTTGGCACATGTTTTCGTCTTGACTCTCCAGTAGAAACTTTGGGGCACTCTTTGAAGTACTTTTGTGTTGGTTTGAATAGATGAATCTGAGATTGTGTGATGCATATCGTATAATCATACCCACGGATACTTGAGGTGACATTGGAGTATCTAGGTGACATTAGGGTTTTGGTTGATTTGTGTCTTAAGGTTTTATTCTAGTACGAACTCTAGGATAGATTGAACGGAAAGAATAGCTTCATGTTATTTTACTACGGGCTCTTGAATAGATCGATCAGAAAGGATAACTTTGAGGTGGTTTCATACGCTACCATAATCTCTTCGTTTGTTCCCCGCTATTAGTGACTTTGGAGTGACTATTTGTTGCATGTTGAGGGATAGTTATATGATCCAACTATGTTATTATTGTTGAGAGAACTTGCACTAGTGAAAGTATGAACCCTAGGCCTTGTTTCAACGCATTGCAATACGTATGTGCTCAGTTTTATCATTAGTTACCTTGCTGTTTTTATATTTTCAGATTACAAAAACCTTTATCTACTATCCATATTGCACTTGTATCACCATCTCTTCGCTAAACTAGTGCACCTATACAATTTACCATTGTATTGGGTGTGTTGGGGACACAAGAGACTCTTTGTTATTTGGTTGCAGGGTTGCTTGAGAGAGACCATCTTCATCCTATGCCTCCTACGGATTGATAAACCTTAGGTCATCCACTTGAGGGAAATTTGCTACTGTCCTACAAACCTCTGCAATTGGAGGCCCAACAACGTCTACAAGAAGAAGGTTGTGTAGTAGAAATCACTTTGCCTGATCATCCTCTCAAGAAAAATGAAATATTTGATATCTTTCATAATGGACTAACCGATGCTTCCAGAGACTACCTGGATAGTTGTGCTGGTTGTGTTTTCAGGGAAAGAATTGTTGATTAAGCTGGATTGTTATTGAATAATATGTTGACTAATGAAAACAATTGGACACTTCCTGAACCAACTCATAATCCAACTCCAAAGAAAAGGGGTATTCTATTTCTCAGTCGTGAAGATATAAAAGAGGCAAAGAAATATATGAAAGAAAAAGGTATTAAAGCTGAAGATGTTAAGAATTTACCACCTATTGAAGAAATACATGGTCTTGATAACCCGACACAGGTATTAAAGGTAAATTCTCTCTATAGATTTGATAAATGTGAAACCCCATTTACTAAGTTTGCTAGCCAATGCTTGCATGAGTTTGATGACTTTATGGTTAAACAAGAAAACTTCAATGCTTATGTTGGTAGACAATTGAAACACAATGTTGATATACTTGAACACTTGAGTGATTATATGGCTACTGTTAAAGGTGAACTTAAACTTATTAGTAAACATGCTTCTATGGTTACCACTCAAGTAGAACAAGTACTTAAAGCTCAGAATGGTTTTCTCAATGAAATAAATAATAAGAAAAATGATAATGTTGTTAAAGTTATGACTAGAGGTGGTAAAATGACTCGGGAACCTTTGTATCCTGAGGGCCATTCTAAGAGAATTGAGCAAGATTCTCAGAGAACTAATGTTGATGCACCTAGTCCTTCTAAAAGGAAGAAAAAGAAAAATGATAAGACTTTGCATGCTTCTAGTGAACAGTTGTTGACACACCTGAGAATCCCAATGATATTTCTATTTCTGATGCTGAAACACAATCTAGTAATGAACATGAACCTAGTTATAATGTTAATGATGATGTTCATGTTGATGCTCAAGCCAGCAATGATAATGATGTAGAGATGGAACCTGTTGTTGATTTTGATAACCCACAATCAAAGAATCAACGTTATGATAAGAGAGACTTTGTTGCTAGGAAGCACGGTAAAGAAAGAGAACCATGGGTTCAGAAACCCATGCCTTTTCCTCCTAAACCATCCAAGAAAAAGGATGATGAGAATTTTGAGCGCTTTGCTGAAATGATTAGACCTATCTTTTTGCGTATGTGTTTGACTGATATGCTTAAAATGAATCCTTATGCTAAGTATATGAAGGAAATTGTTACTAATAAGAGAAAGATACCGGAAGCTGAAATTTCCACCATGCTTGCTAATTATACCTTTAAGGGTGGAATACCAAAGAAACTTGGAGATCCAGGAGTACCTACTATACCATGCTCCATTAAAAGAAACTATGTTAAAACTGCTTTATGTGATCTTGGAGCTGATGTTAGTGTTATGCCTCTCTCTTTATATCGTATACTTGATTTGAATAAGTTGACACCTACTGATATATCTTTGCAAATGGCTGATAAGTCAACTGCTATACCTGTCAGTATTTGTGAGGATGTGCCGGTTGTGGTTGCAAATGTTACTATTTTAACGGACTTTGTTATTCTTGATATTCCCGAGGACGATAGTATGTCGATTATCCTTGGTAGACCCTTTTTGAATACTGCAGGGGCTGTTATTGGTTGCAACAACGGCAATGTCACTTTTCATGTTAATGGTAATGAGCATACGGTACACTTTCTAAGGAAACAACCTCAAGTCCACAGTATCAATTATATTGGAATATTTTCAACAATCACTATTGGAGGTTTTGAATTTCCTCTTCCTACTATCAAGAAAAATATATGATATTCTTATTGTTGGGGATGTGCATATCCCCGTTGAGGTAACCTAGTGTTATTCGAAATTTTCTCCGGTTTCATGTTATTCGAAATGAGTTTGTTAACAAGACCTGATCAACCTTGTTAGTGGATTCCTTTTGATGAGCATGAGATGTATGAATTTAGAAAACACAACTCTTTGTACTCTTTCTACCCTCCTTTTACTTTTTGTTATTTATATTACATAAAGCAAAAATAGTATTTTCTGTCTGTTTTCTGAATTATTCATGCAATAAAAAATACCCCAAAAATGAAAGTTCTCCGAATGCCCTGAAAATTAAATATGATTTTTTCTAGAATATTTGAGAATATCTGGCACTTAGAACACACCAGGGGGACCCACCACATGCCCACAAGGGTGGAGGGAGCGCCCTACCCCCCTGGGCGCGCCCCCTGCCTCGTGGACCCCACGTGGGTCCCCTCCACTTATCCTTGTACCCACACACTTCGTCTTGCTCCAGAAAAAATCACTCACCAGCTCAAACCCGAGTTCTTGCTCATCTTGCTGCCATTTTCGATCTCCTTGCTCAAAGTTCCTCTCACAAAACTGCTTTGGGGGATTGTTCTTTGGTATGTGACTCCTCCAATGGTACAATTAGGTTTTGATCTAGTGCTTTATTTATTGCAAATTTTTGCTGCTTAGGTGACCCTATTCTTGAGCTTGCATGCCAAATTTATGTGGTCAAAAGTAGTTTTAATGCATGATATGGCCTCTAGGCACTTGTAGGAGTAGTTGTTATCAATCTTGTTGAGTTTGGTTCACTTTTATTTTAAGTTACTAAAAATTTCAGAAATTTTCTAAAAAAGATGAAGAGATCTTTGAGGGGCTCATCGAGCCAAAGCTTGAAGGATAAGCAAAGTGAAGAGAACAAGAAGCCCAAGTATAATCTCCCTCGTACTACGGAGGTTCGGCCATGTGAATGGCCTTGTGATGAGTTCTTGAAAGAGGCCGGGATTCATGAAGATTTTTATCATTTGGCTGAGAATGCAGGCCTCACCGCCTTCCTCCACGACCAGCGTGAACAGTACCTCTTACTCACCAATATCTTTGTGCAAAATTTTCATTTCCATGCTAAGAGATCAACACCTTCGGTGGAATTTTATTTATATGATGAGCATACGGAGATGTCACTTTATGATTTTTTTTTCCGAGTCTGTTTGATACCCTTTGAGGGCAGCATAGAGGAACCACATCGTAATGATGTGGAGGGATTTATTGATATGATTGCTGTAGGGGAAACGAGGAAAGTCTCCGATGCGAGAATCACTAGCATACATTTTCCTGTTCTACGTTACTTCGCAATATTTGCTAGTAGATGATTAATTGGTAGCAGGAACTGTGGGAACCTTAGTGCTCCTGATATTTCTATTTTGCGCCATGCCTTGTGTTCATGATACTACTTTTAGCTTAGGCACTATTGTTGCTAGACAGTTAAATCTGAACCGTGCAAAGGGCCCCGTCCTCGGAGGCATCTTTGCCTCACGCCCTGCTGCACACTTTAACATACCTATTAGGCATTATGAGAAAGAGGAAAAGTTGTTGCCTCCTATTGCTCTAGGTTATAAGAGTATGGTAGCACATGAGTTTATTATTAAGGATAAAAATAAGACACTCAAATATAAATTGATATTTAAATAAAATTATTGTGATTTTATTACCTTGCCTGCGCCCTATTTGTTTAACATATTTTCAGGCATATACCTTGTTCCACCGGAGGCCATTCATGCCTACCGGAGCCAGATGTCAGCTGCAGAGCCAGAGCCACCATCCGACCCTCACCATCAGTCCATTTATTAGTGGAATCCGGAGATCACCAGCCAGTGGCAATTTGAGAACCCTTCTCAATACGACCCCAACTACAACTTTGATCCATGGGCATAGACCAACTTAGTCCAAAAGCCTAAGTTTGGGGGAGTACGTATCTCTCACGACATTACATTCATGTTCACACACTCATGCCAGTTGTCGGTGTTCATGATACTACTTTCAGCTTAGGCACTATTGTTGCTAGACGGTTAAATCTGAACCGTGCAAAGGGCCCCGTCCTCGGAGGCATCTTTGCCTCACGCCTTGCTGCGCACTTTAACATACCTATTAGGCATTATGAGAAAGAGGAAAAGTTGTTGCCTCCTATTGCTCTAGGTTATAAGAGTATGGTAGCACATGAGTTTATTATTAAGGATAAAAATAAGACACTCAAATATAAATTGATATTTAAATAAAATTATTGTGAGTTTATTACCTTGCCTGCGCCCTATTTGTTTAACATATTTTCAGGCATATACCTTGTTCCACCGGAGGCCATTCATGCCTACCGGAGCCAGATGTCAGCTGCAGAGCCAGAGCCACCATCCGACCCTCACCGTCAGTCCATTTATCAGTGGAATCCAGAGGAGATCACCAGCCAGTGGCAATTTGAGAACCCTTCTCAATACGACCCCAACTACAACTTTGATCCATGGGCATAGACCAACTTAGGCCAAAAGCCTAAGCTTGGGGGAGTACGTATCTCTCACAACACTACATTCATGTTCACACACTCATGCCAGTTGTCGGTGCTCATACTTTTTCATTGGATCATCCATTCTAGTTTATTTTCATTTTGTTGCTTTATTCTTGTGTGTTTGAAAAGCCTTAAGAAAAACCAAAAATATTAGTTGTAGCTTTTAGTTAGTTTACTTTTCATGCCTTTAGTAGTAGTAATTAAAAGAAAACCCAAAAAGATTTCTCGTTCTTCTTTTGATTGTTGGGAGCTTTCCCGTGTAAATAGTTTTATTTCTTTTCTTTCCTTTGGGGGTCAAGAGGAGAAGACCATAATGAAAATGTTGAGTGGCTCTTATATGCATTATTGTTGATATAACAAATAGCCCATATTACCTTGTCTTCTCCCATGAATTTAATGCTTGCAGATTCCAGCTTAGTCCAATGCACGTGCACTATTATTATTATCCACACCGTTCGGTCGTGCAAGTGAAAGGCAATAATGATGATTATTTGATGGACTGATTGAGATGAGAAAAGAAGGTATGAACTCGACCTCTCTTGTTTTTGTAAATATGATTAGTTCATCATTCCTGATTCAGCCTATTATGAAAGAAACATGTTTGCAATGACAATTAGAGATTGTAGTTGCTTATGCCATGCTTAATTAGCTAGGAGTTTATAATGGTTTACCTTGCGTGCCAACATGTTATTAAAATGGTTGTGATGTGGTATGATAGGGTGGTATCCTCCTTTGAATGATTCGAGTAGCTTGACTTGGCACATGTTCACGCATGTAGTTGAAACAAAATCAACATAGCCTCTACGATATTCATGTTCATGGTGAATTATATCCTACTCATGCTTGCATTCGGTGTTGATTAATTTTAATGCATGTTCATGACTGTTGTCGCTCTCTAGCTGGCCGCTTCCCAGTCTCTTTCTAGCCTTCACTTGTACTAAGCGAGAATACTGCTTGTGCATCCAATTCCATAAACCCCAAAGTTATGCCATATGAGTCCACCATACCTACCTATATACGGTATCTACCTGCCGTTCCAAATAATTTGTATGTGCCAAACTCTAAACCTTCAAATAAACATTCTGTTTTGTATGCTCGAAGAGATCATGTATCAACTAGGGATGTCTGTATCCCCCATGCTAGGTGGGTTATTCTCAAGAGGAGTGGACTCTACTCCTCATTCACGAGAAAATAGCTGGTCACCGGGATGCCCCGTCCCATGTTCAAATCAAATCAAACTAATTGAAAAAAAACTCCCCCAGGATTGATGTTAGTTGGAGGCACCCGTTCTTTTGGGCAAGCCATGGATTGATGCTTGTTGGTGGTGGGGGAGTATAAACTTTACCATTCTGCTTGGGAACTGCCTATAATGTGCGTAGCATGGAAGATATCGAGATCTCTCGGTTGTTATGTTGACAATGAAAGTATACCGCTAAAAATATTATTCATCTCTATTTTAAAATCGAGCTCTGGCACCTCTACAAATCCCTGCTTCCCTCTACGAAGGGCCTATCTATTTACTTTTATGTTGAGTCATCATCCTCTTATTAAAAAGCACCAGTTGGAGAGCACCGCTGTCATTTGCATGTATTATTGTTAGTTTACATTAAGTATGACTTGACTAGATCTCTTTTACCATGAATTACAATATCTAGTCAGTCCTTGATCTTTAAAGGTGCTCTGCATTTATGTTTTGCGGTCTCAGAAAGGGCTAGCGAGATACCATCTTGTTATATCATATTATGATTGTTTTGAGAAAGTGTTGTCATCCGAGATTTATTATTATTGCTCGCTAGTTGATGATGCCATTGATATGAGTAAACATGAGACCTAAATGTTATAGAGAATATAGTTAGTTCATAATCTTTGCTGAAAACTTGAATGCTGGCTTTACATATTTACAACAACAAGAGCAAACAGAGTTTGTAAAAGTTTTCTTTATCACTTTCAGTTTATCAACTGAATTGCTTGAGGAAAAGCAAAGGTTTAAGCTTGGGGGAGTTGATACGTCTTCGTCGTATCTACTTTTCCAAACACTTTTGACCTTGTTTTGGACTCTAACTTGCGTGATTTGAATGGAACTAACCCGGACTGACGATGTTTTTAGGAGAATTGTCATGGTGTTATTTTTGTGCAGAAATAAAAGTTCTCGGAATGACTTGAAAATCAACGAAGATTATTTTTGGAATATATAAAAAAATACTGGAGGAAGAATCCATGTCAGGGGGCCCACACCCAGTCCACGAGGGTGGGGGCGCGCCTACCCACCCTGGGTGCCCCCTGCCTCATGGGCCCCCTGAGGCTCCACCAACCTCAACTCCAACTCCATATATTCGTGTTTGGGGAGAAAAAAAATCAGAGAGAAGGATTCATAGCGTTTTATGACACGGAGCCGCCGCCAAGCCCTAAACTTTCTCGGGAGGGCTGGTCTGGAGTCCGTTCGGGGCTCCAGAGAGGGGAATCCATCGCCATCGTCATCATCAACCTTCCCCCATCACCAATTTCATGATGCTCACCGCCATGCATGAGTAATTCCATCGTAGGCTTGTTGGACGGTGATGGGTTGGATGAGATTTATCATGTAATCGAGTTAGTTTTGTTAGGGTTTGATCCCTAGTATCCACTATGTTCTGAGATTGATGTTGCTATGACTTTGCTATGCTTAATGCTTGTCACTAGGGCCCGAGTGCCATGATTTCAGATCTGAACCTATTATGTTTTCATGAATATATGTGAGTTCTTGATCCTCTCTTGCAAGTCTATAGTCACCTATTATGTGTTATGATCCATTAACCCCGAAGTGACAATAATCGGGACCATTATCGGTGATGACCGTAGTTTGAGGAGTTCCTGTATTCACTATGTGTTAATGCTTTGATCTGGTACTCTATTAAAAGGAGGCCTTAATATCCCTTAGTTTCCAATAGGACCCCGCTGCCACGGGAGGGTAGGACAAAAGATGGCATGCAAGTTCTTTTTCATAAGCACGTATGACTATATTCGAATACATGCCTACATTACATTGATGAACTGGAGCTAGTTCTGTGTCACCCTATGTTATAACTATTGCATGATCGATCGCATCGGACATAATTATCCATCACTGATCCAATGCCTACGAGCTTTTCATATATTGCTCTTCGCTTATTTACTTTTCTGTTGCTACTGTTACAATCACTATAAAACCAAAAATATTACTTTTGCTACCGTTACCACTACTATCATATTACTTTGCTACTAAATACCTTGCTGCAGATATTAAGTTTCCAGGTGTGGTTGAATTGACAACTTAGCTGCTAATACTTGAGAATATTCGTTGGCTCCCCTTGTGTCGAATCAATAAATTTGGGTTGAATACTCTACCCTCGAAAACTGTTGCGATCCCCTATACTTGTGGGTTATCAACAGTGGAGACCTCCCACTTGCCCTTGGCACCGGATCCATCCATGGCTAAAGTTAGGGAATGGTTTGAAGGGATTTCTTGTGGAAGAATGGCACGGGGAGTTGGGGCCTTGTAGATTGGGAAAGAGATGGCGAGAGGAAGAAGAAGGCATACACCGATAGCGGTGTTTGTCTCCCTTTTTATAAGCTTCCAGAATACCAAGGGTCCTACTACTATGCCGCAGGCCTCGCCACTTCCCGATATACTTGTGACGTTATGCCCGAGTGGGATAATCAAAATCATTGATCACGTCCCTTAAAAACAGGCACGATCTCCACCTTGATGGGACATGCCAATGGAGATGTTGCCTCGAACCATGAATCGAGCTTTCACAATGGTTCGATGTTTTTGACCGGGTGCGACCCTTCGCCGAAAAGTTGTCAGGCAAGGGCACTGTTCGCATTTGGACGGTTGGCCTTCGAGGCTAAGTAACATCTGTAGTTCGGTTTCTGAATGTTGGCCGGTTAGCACATGGCTAAACTCAAGCTGAGCAACTCTTGGAACCTGATTAAAGGATATTATGTCGAACATAAAGAAGGAGAGGAACTCACGCCACAATCAGGGGACCTCGGGTACATCAAGATCTCAAGACGCGATGAGGCATCGACGTTGGAGGCTAGTTTGGGGGCTACTGAGGGAGTCATGGATTAGGGGGTCTGATACGTCTCCAACGCATCTATAATTTTTTATTGTTCCATGCTATTATATTTTCATTCTTGGATGTTTTACGATCATTTTATCCCGACTTTATATCATTTTTGGGACTAACCTATTGACATAGTGCCCAGTGCCCGTTGTTGTTTTTTGCTTGTTTTTTATTTTGCAAAAAATCAATACCAAATGGAATCTAAACGCAGTGAATCGTTTTGGAGATTTTTTCTGGATCAGAAGACACAAGATGGGCCAAAGAAGTAACAGAGGGGTGCCCTGAGGGGGGCACAACCCACCGGGGCGCACCTGGGGGCCCAGGCACGCCCAGGTGGGTTATGCCCACCTCGGCGGCCTCCCGCACCGCCTATTTGCTCTATAAGTACCCCAATATTCTAGATACCCTAGAGGAGTCGACAAAAATCAATTCCAGCCACCGCAAGTTCCAGAAACCATAGATCCAATCAAGACAGCATCACGGAGGGGTTCATCATCCTCATTGGTGCCTCTCCGATGATGTTTGAGTAGTTCATTGTAGACCTACGGGTCCGTAGTTAGTAGCTAGATGGCTTCCTCTCTCTCTTTTGATTATCAATACAATGGTCTCTTGGCAATCTATTTGATGTAACTCTTTTTGCGGTGTGTTTTTTGGGATCCGATGAACTTTGAGTTTATGATCAGATCTATATTTTTATCCATGAAAGTTATTTGAGTCTTTTGATCTCTTATATGCATGATTACTTATAGCCTCGTATTTCTTCTTCGAATCTTTGCTTTAGTTAGGCCAACTAGATCGATTTTTCTTGCCATGGGAAGAGGTGCTTTGTGATGGGTTCGATCTTACGGTGCTTGATCCCAGTGACAGAAGGGGAACCGACACGTATGTATCGTTGCTATTAAGGATAACAAGATAGGGTCTATTTCTACATAAATAGATCTTGTCTACATCATGTCATTGCTCTTATTGCATTACTCCGTTTCTCCATGAACTTAATACACTAGATGCATGCTGGATAGCGGTTGATGTGTGGAGTAATAGTAGTAGATGCAGGCAGGTGTCGGTCTACTAATATTGGATGTGATGCCTATATAATAATCATTGCCTGGATATCGTCATGATTATTTAAAGTTCTTTCAATTGCCCAACAGTAATTTGTTTACCCACTGTATGTTTTTTCTCGAAAGAAGCCACTAGTGAAATCTACGGCCCCCAGGCCTCTTCTTTATTATATTTTCCTTCGAGATCTATTTGTATTTGCTTTTATTTTTAGATCTATTAATCCAAAAACACAAAAATACCTTTCTGCAATTTATTGTTATTTATTTTATCTCGTGTTCCCACGAGATCTATTTATCCAATCTACTACAATTTTTACCTATCTTTTACCAGGGAAGGATTGGCAACCCCTCTTTTACGCCGGGTTGCGAGTATTTGTTCTTTGTGTGCAGGTGTCATTCACGTAGTGTTACGTGGTTCTCCTACTGGTTTGATAACCTTGGTGTCATCACTGAGGGAAATACCTACCGTAGTTGTGCTGCATCATCCCTTCCTTTTTGGGGAAATACCGACGTAGTCCAAGCCGCAATCAAAAGGAATTTCTAGCGCCATTGCCGGGGAGACATCATCAACATCTACCAGGTTCTTAATCAAAAATCTCATCTCCTTGCAATTTACATTATTTGCCATTTGCCTCTCATTTTCATCTCCCCCACTTCACAACAATTTGCTGTTTTTATTTTCCTTTTTTCCGTTCGCCTTTTTTGTTAGATCTCTTGTTTGCTTGTGTCGCCATGTGCCTTCTATTTGCTTGCATCTTCGATTGCTAAAAATCTATTGATATGGATCCTCATACACTTGCTAATATTTTTTAAAAATCCAATTATGATGAACCGATTGCTAGTGAATTGAGTTCACTAGGTTATCTTTATGAAGTTTTGGTTGAGATTTATGAATCTGAAAATTGTGATGAAGTGTTAAACAAAGAAATTTATAAAGTGATTCATGATAACTCCTTGAATGAAAAGCATGATTGCAATGATGTTATTATAAATTCTATTAATGTCAATTGTGTTAATACCATGCAAAACCCCAAGCTTAGGGATGCTAATTTTGCTATGTCCACTACTTATTGCAATGATCATGATTGGGGTGATGATTCTTATGATCTTGAAAATTTATTTAAACCTCATGATGAATATGCTTGCGATAATATTAAAAGTGGGTTTGGAAGAGTGTCAACTTTAGCTAAAAATAATCCCACACATCTGGAGAGTGTTCAGTCTTATGAGTTTTTTTATAGAAGTGGGCTTGGAGAGGTCATGACTTTATTTGATGATAATGCCACTATTTTGGAGGAGTGTCAACTTTGCATGCATGTGGATCATGTAGATAATATGTTATGCGATAGCTATATTGTTGAATTTGATTATGATCCTACATGTAATTATTATGAGAGAGGAAAATATGGTTGTAGAAATTTTCATGTTACTAAATTACCTCTCATTATGTTGAGATTGCTATTGTTTCCTCCTTCTTCTATGCATATGCTAGATATTTCTTGTCTTGGTAATTTGTTTGCCTATATAATTCCCATGCATAGGAAGTATGTTAGACTTAAAATTTATTTTCACATGCTCTATGATGCTCTCTTTGTGCTTCAATTTTTTGTCTTTCATGTGAGCAGCATTAAAATTCTTATGCCTAGCTAGGGGCATAAAACGACAGTGCTTGTTGGGAGGCAACGCAATGAATAAAATTTATTTTTTATCCTTTTCTTTTTGTTCTTCAATGTTTCACAATTATGCTACTGTTATGATTGTGTTTTTTTTGTTTTAATTAGTGTTTGTGCAAAGCAAAGCCTTTGGGATCATGTTGGGTGATAGTTGATTTCATCTTGCCGAAAAACAAAAACTTTTTGCGCTCACAAAAATAATTCTCAGTTTTAACAGAAGCACGATAAAATACTAATTCTTTTTTCACAAGATTGGTATACAAATTTCCCACGTTGTCCTAATTTTGCAGATTTTTTGGAGTTACATAAGTATTTGAAGTTTTCAGATTACTACAGACTGTTCTGTTTTTGACAGATTCTATTTTCTTTGTGTTGTGTGCTTATTTTGATGAATCTATGGTTTGTATTGGAGGGTATAAGCTATGGCAAAGTTGCAATACAGTAGATATAATGCAAAAATAAAATATTAATGGGTCTGCAACAATACTTATAGTAGTGATTTGCTTTCTTATACAAACGGATCTCACAGAGGTTTTGTTGAGTCTTGTGTGATTGAAGATTTCAAGTTTTGGGTGAGATCACGATGGATGAAGGAATAAGGAGTAGGAAGAACCTAAGCTTGGGGATGCACATGGCATCACAAACTATTATCTAAAAGAGACGCAAGCAACTAAGCTTGGGGATGCCCGAGTGGCATCCCCTCTTTCTTCTAACGACCATCGGTATTTTACTTGGAGCTATATTTTTATTTGTCACATATCATGAGTTTTGCTTGGAGTGTCTTGTATGATATGAGTCTTTGCTTGTTTTGATTTTTATTTTAAGTCATCTATCCTTGCTGAACACACCTATTTGAGAGAGCCAAAATTATTTTATGATTTGATAGAATTGCTCTCTATGCTTCACTTAAATCTTTTTGAGCTATGGAATTGCTCTAGTGCTTCACTTATATTTTTTTGAGCACGGTGTGCATTAGTATTTTTGAATAAATACTCTCATGCTTCACTTAGATTTATTTGAGAGTTAGTAAAAAATTAATAAATTTTCTCATGCTTCACTTAAATTATTTTGAGAGAAGAATTTTTTTTGCTCATGTGCTTCACTTAGATTTGTTTGAGCTATCAAAAGCAACATATGAAATTAGTCCCAAAGTGATAGATATTCAAGAAGGATATAATATAAACTTTCACGAAGATCATTGGACAAAATAAACATGATTCCTTGTAATAGTTTTGAGATATGATGATATAATATGTGAGTCATGTTGATGAGTAACTATGCTTTAGTAAGAATATTGGTGTTAAGGTCTGTGATTCCCTATGCAAGCAGGAAAGTCAATAGTTATGCAATGAAATTATATCCTACTTGTGGTGCATTATTCGGTGTTAGTTATGCTTAATGCTCGCTTATGAGAGTTTTCGTTTCTTGGTTGGATGCTTCTCAATCTTTTGCTAGCCTTCACTTGCACTAAGTATGATCACTACTTGTGCATCCAATATCCTTAAACTAGTTTTGCCACATGAGTCCACTATACCTACCTATTTGCGGTATTCTTTTGCCGTTCTAAGAAAATTTGTATGTGCCATCTCTAATTTTCAAAATAAATTTATATTTTGTGTGCTCGTACCGCTGATGAAACGGTAGGGGGTGGCTGATATATTTCCATGCTAGATGTGTTATTCTCAAGATGAGTGTTTATTCACTTGTCATTGCAAGAGAGTACGACAAATGTATTAGCGATTCCCAGTCCCGAAATGAAAAATGAATTTACTTTATGTTGTCAAATAGTAAATTCCTTGGAAAGTGTTGGTATGGAAGGCACCCATGGATACAGTTTGCCATGGAAAGTGAAAGTATGGTGGAAAAAGGAATAAACTTTATTTTCTATTTGGGAATCGCCTATGATATATCTAGCATGGAAAGTATTGGGAACTACTCGATCATTTTCATTGACAGGAAAAGCATGCCACCCAAAATGTTTTTATCTCTATCTTTTTCGCTTTGAGCCCTGGCACCTCTACAAATCCCTATTTCCTTCTATGAAGGGCCTTTCTTTTACTTTATGCAATTTTTATTTTTACTTGAGTCTCTATCTTCTCTTATAAAACATCAACTAAGGGGCGCTATGATCGTAATTGAGCATTGGGTGTAGCTAATATGTGAGTGTGTTTCATGAATGGATCAATGATGAGCATAATGGGCTAGGGATAACTTCCTTTAGTGTTGATATTTTGGAAGACATGGTTGCTTGTTGATATGCTTGAGTATAGAAATCTTCATGTCAAAACTAGACTATTGGTTTGAACCATATAAAATCCAAATGTCCATGCTACAAAGAAAAGAATATGTAACGAACATGTTAGGCAGCATTCCACATCAAAAATTCCATTTTTATCATTTACCTACTCGAGGACGAGCATGAATTAAGCTTGGGGATGCTGATACGTCTCCAACGTATCTATAATTTTTGTTTGTTCCATGCTGTTATACTATCATTCTTGGATGTTTTAGAATCATTTTATAGCAACTTTATATCATTTTTTGGGACTAACCTATTGACATAGTGCCCAGTGCTAGTTGCTGTTTTTGCTTGTTTTTTACTTTGTAGAAAATCAATACCAAACTGAGTCCAAACGCAGTGAAATTTTTTGGAGATATTTTCTGGACCAGAAGACACAAGATGGGTCGAAGAAGTACCAAAGGAGTGCCACGAGGGGGCACAACCTACCAAGGCACGCCCAGGTGGGTTATGCCCACCACGGTGGCCTCCCGCGCCGCCTCTTTACTCTATAAATACCCCAATATTCCAGAAACCCTAGGGGAGTCGACGAAAATCAACTCCGGCCACCGCAAGTTCCAAAAACCACATATCTAATCTAGACACCATCACGGAGGGGTTCATCACCCTCAGTGGTGCCTCTCCAATGATGCGTGAGTACTTCATTGTAGACATACGGGTCCGTAGTTAGTAGCTAGATGGCTTCCTCTCTCTCTATTTTGGTTCTCAATTGATTGGTCTCTTGGAGATCTATTTGATGTAACTCTTTTTGCGGTGTGTTTGATGGGATCCGATGAACTTTGAGTTTATTGAAGGAAATATGCCCTAGATGCAATAATAAAGTTATTATTTATATTTCCTTATATCATGATAAATGTTTATTATTAGTGCTAGAATTGTATTAACTGGAAACTTGATACATGTGTGGATACATAGACAAAACACAGTGTCCCTAGTAAGCCTCAACTAGACTAGCTTGTTAATCAAAGATGGTTATGTTTCCTGGCCATAGACGTGTGTTGTCATTTGATGAATGGGATCACATCATTAGGAGAATGATGTGATGGACAAGACCCATCTGTTAGCTTAGCATGTTGATCATTTACTTTTATTGCCATTGCTTTCTTCATGTGAAATGCATATTCCTTCGACTATGAGATTATGCAACTCCCAAATACCGGAGGAATACCTTGTGTGCTATCAAACGTCAGAACGTAATAGGGTGATTATAAAAATGCTCTACAGGTATCTCCCAAGGTGTTTGTTGGGTTGGAATAGATCAAGATTAGGATTTGTCACTCCAAGTATCGGTGAGGTATCTCTGGGCCTTCTCGGTAATGCACATCATGATAAGCCTTGCAAGCAATGTGACTAATGAGGTAGTTGTTGGCTGATGCATTACGAAACGAGTACAGAGACTTGCTGGTAACGAGATTGAACTAGGTATGAAGATACAGATGATCGAATCTCGGGCAAGTAACATACCGATGACAAAGGGAATAACATATGTTGTCATTGCAGTTTGACCGATAAAGATCTTCGTAGAATATGTAGGAACCAATATGAGCATCAAGGTTCCGCTATTGATTATTGACCGGAGAGGTGTCTTGGTCATGTCTACATAGTTCTTGAACCCGTAGGGTCCGCACGCTTAACGTTCGATGACGATTTTGTATTATATGAGTTATGTGATTTGGTGACCAAATGTTGTTCGGAGTCCTGGATAAGATCATGGACATGACGAGGAGTCTCAAAATGGTCGAGAGGTAAAGATTCAAATATAGGACAATAGTATTTGGACATCGGAAGTGTTCCGGGGGTACCGGGTACGTATCGGGTCCCTGAAAGGGGTTCCGGGCAACCCCTGGCAAGCTATATGGGCTTAATGGGCCTAGGGAGGTACAGGCCAGCGCACAAGGAGGCTGGTGCGCCCCTCCACCAGGCCGGACAGCCCTAGGGAAGGCAAGGGAAGAGGGCTAGCCCCTCTTTCCTTCCCCTTCTGAAGGGAGAAAGGAAAGGGGGGGGGGGGCGCCACCTCCTCCTTCCTTCTCCTAGTGCCAAAACAAGGAAGGGGGGCCGATTTGGGGTGGCACCCCAAGTAGGATTCGGCCTACTTGGGTGCCCCCTGGCTGCCTCTTCCCCCACCAACCTATATATATGTGGGGAGGGGGCGCCTAGAGGAGACACAAACATCTCTTAGCCGTGTGCGGCGCCCCTCCATAATTTACGCCTCCGGTAGTATTTGTCGTGGCGCTTAGGCAAAGCCCTGCGCGGATCACTTCACCATCACCGTCACCGTGCTGTCGTGCTGACGAAACTCTCCCTCAACACTTTGCTGGATCAAGAGTTCGTGGGACGTCATCCAGCTGAACATGTGCAGAACTCGGAGGTGCCATACGTTCGGTGCTTGATCGGTCAGAACGAGAAGAAGTTCGACTACATCAACCGTGTTATCAAACGCTTCCGCTTTCGGTCTACGAGGGTACATGGACACACTCTCCCCCTCTCGTTGCTATGCATCTCCTAGATAGATCTTGCGTGAGCGTAGGAATTTTTTTGGAATTGCATGCTACGTTTCCCGACAATGGCATCCGAGCCAGTTCTATACGTAGATGATATGCACGAGTAGAACACAAAGAGTTGTGGTCGGTGATCGTCATACTTCTTACCACCAATGTCTTATTTTGATTCGGCGGTATTGTTGGATGAAGCGGCCCGGACCAACCTTACATGACCACGTTCATGAGACCGGTTCCACCGACAGACATGCAAGTAGTTTTGCATATAGCTGGCTGGTGGGTGTCCGTTTCTCCAACTTTAGTTGAATCGGATTTTACTACGGCCAGTCCTTGTTGAAGGTTAAAACAACAAACTTTATAAATCACCGTTGTGGTTTTGATGCGTAGGTAAGAACGGTTCTTACTAGAATCCCGTAGCAGCCACATAAAACTTGCAACAATAAAGTAGAGGGCGTCTAACTTGTTTTTGCAGGGCATGTCACAAAAAAAAGACACATCCGTGACATTTTGGGCCAAACGAAATTTTTTTGTCATACATATGACACTTCTATGACGATAATTGTGACAAAACCCGGTATCATCATAGATGTGGTGGGCTCCTACCTCTATGACAAAAAATCATGAAAGAAAATGGGCTTTTCGTCCTGGGCGGGCCGGAGACGCAGCTGCATGACATTCTTTGGGCCGTCCATGACGGAAAAAACCGTGGTAGAAGCGAGGGGGAGGAAAATTTCGGGGAGTTCCCGGTTACGGCGGGAGGTCGGGGGCCGAGCGATGCGCGTTTCTCTCGTACACGTACGCGCGTGTGTGCGAGGCATTGGCTCTAACTGAACCCGAGCGATTGCACTGCAGGCTACGCGTTACTGAACCCGAGTGATCGATCAATGGCTGTTAACTAAACCCGATCGAGCGATTCCTTCGCTAGTGCTGCTAACTGAAGCCAATCGATGGGATGAACAGTGAGCATTGCGGGGGGGTTTGGATGAACATTGAGCGGTGGCATTGCCTCTGGATGAATAGGACCCCGTGGTGTGGTCGAGGGCTGGATAAATAGTAGACGGTGGAGGGGTGCTCGTGGAAGGGTGGATGAACAGGACCCCGTGATGTGGAGGGCTGGATGAACAGTAGACGGTGAAGGGGTGGTTGAACAGGACCCCGTGGTGTGGAGGGCTGGATGAACAGTAGACGCTGGAGGGGTGCCCGTGGAGGGGTGGTTGAACAGGACCCCGTGGTGTGGAGGGCTGGATGAACAGTAGACGGTTGAGGGGTGGTTGAACAGTAGACGGTGGAGTAGCGCGTGGTGGAAGCTGGATGAACAGGAGCCCGTGGAGGCTGGAGCAGGTCGACGGTGGAGATGAACAGTATCCCATGGAGTCCTGTTTTGCGGTATGCCACACCCCTCCTGATGAACAGGACCCTCGTTTCGACCGTAGCACTCCAACACAAGTCCGTTTCCTCCGTTTTGCGGTACGCCACACCCCTCCCGATCAACAGGACCCCCGTTTTGACCGTAGGAGGTCCGTTTCCTCCGTTTTGTGGTACGCCAGACCCCTCCCGATGAACAGGATCCCGTTTCAAACGTGGCCGGTCGAACACAAGGCCGTTTCCTCCGTTCTGTGGTACGCCAGGCCTCGTTTCCATCGCCTGTTCCGTCCAAGCCCTCCCGATGAACACGATGCATTCCGTTGCCTCCCCATGAACACGACGCATTCCGTTGCCTCCCCATGAACACGACGCATTCCGTTGCCTCCCCATGAACACGAAGGCGACGCTGTTTCTCCGTTCCGACCCAGCCATGTACACGAGCTCTGGTCGTACGTATACGCGAGTAGGCGTTCGAGACCCCGCCCGTATGTACACATACGTGGCCGTATTTTCTTTCTTGCACCCTGGCTGCTGTACGTACGTGTAAATGCTACGTGCCCGCCTCTACTACGATATGTGCGCGCCTCTACATCGACCAGTATGTACGTACATGTTCGCGACCAGAATGACAACGCTACATATGCTTCGACCAGGTGGGTCCCGACTGTCAGGCACTTCCTTGCCTGCGAAGATGTAGCTAGTCGGTCCCAGCAGTCAGAGGTCGAATCGTTTTTTTGCCCGGACGCACTTCCTTGCGTGCGAAGATGTAGCTGGTGGGTCCCAGCAATCAGGGGGAAACGTTTTTTTCGCGAAATATAGTGGCCCGTCCGGTGGGTCCCAGCTGTCAGGTGGAGGAATCATTATTTTCCACGTAATAAGGAGGCACTTCCTTGCTGTGGCCGTGGACCCAGCTGTCAGCCTCTCCACGTACAGTCCACGTCCGATGGAAGTCGTTCCTTAACCACGTTGACCATGCCGCGCCGAGAGCACCAGGGCGGTGGACGACGACGAGGCCTAGGAAGGGGACGACACGGAGGCAGGGAAGACTCGGCAGTTGTTTCCCATGCGGAGGGGAGTACGACTGTACGAGGGTTTACTGGTTCGTCTGCCGTCGCCGGAGAATAACAGCAGGTGTGGGTGAGTAGAGGGATGGCTAGGCCAGCGATGGGAGAACGGTCGGGCGGTGAGGCCTGCGCGGCAGCACAGCCGGCCGTGAGGAGGAGGGAGCAGGCAGTCCCGCCGGCGCTTGTTTGAGCGGCTAGAGCAGGAAGAGCAGAGATTGAAGAAGCACGATGGCCGTTGGATGGACATCCAACAGTCAGTGCTTGTGCGTCAACCTTTTTTTAGGAAAGCCTCAAATCTATGGAAAATAGCATACAGCCCATCTACCGTTATTTCTAATAATTTACAGCCCATTTGCTAATTCTTAAGGTTTTTTTGGAGCCCATATTCTTTTTGTTAGCATTACAGCCCATATTGTGGCAACGGTTAAAAAATTATACGAAATTTTGCATATTTCGGTGCGGTCCGAACTGTTTTTAATCCCGAAATTTCGACTCACATTCAAACTGATTTTAAAAATAAATGTATATCAATATAAAATCCAACAAATTCTCCACGCATAAAAATTAATGTAATTTAAAATCTTGAAATGAAAAAAACAAATTTGAAACTAATTGCGGTTTGATTTGTTTTAAAAATGTTCAACTTATTTCTCATTACTGATGGGCCATTTTCTCGGCCAGCCGAATGAAATCTCTCCTCGTCTTGAAAGATTTTGCAGCCTAACAGGCCTGACAAAGCGACTTACTTGGCAAATCACAAAAAAACTGGGTTGTGCCCGTGGACCCATCTGTCAGCCTCTCCATGTACAGTACTCTTCCGATGGAAGTCGTTCCTTGACCACGTGACCATGCCGCGCGGAGAGCACCACGGCGGTGGACGACTGCGAGGCCTAGGAAGGGGACGACGCGGTAGTGGAAGCCCGCGCGGAGAGGACTACGAGGGTTCACTGGTTCGGCTGCGGTGTGAGGTTGTCGTCACCGCAGGGCCTGGCCAGCGGTGGGAATAGTAGGGGGCGGTTAGGCCTCTGCGGCAGCACAGCCGGCCACGGGAGGCAGGAGCATCCGGCACGACCGGCGCTGCTTTGGGCGGCTGGAGCAAGAAGACCAGAGGTTGAAAAAGCACTACGGCTGTTGGATGGACATCGTACGGTCACTAGAGCTAGAATCGTTCATATTGACTAAGTTGACAAAGCCCTTCGTCCCCGTCAACTTAGCAGGCCCACAAGTCAACCTCCCAGCAAGGTGGGTCCCAGCTAGCCGGGGGAGTATTCATTTTTTTGTGCGTAATATGGAGGCACTTCCGGTGGGTCCGAGCTGACAGCGGGGGAACGTTTTTTCGCGAAATATGGTGGCCCGTCCGGTGGGTCCCAGCAGTCAGGGGGAAACGATTTTTTTCGCAAAATACTGGTGGCCCGTCCGGTGGGTCCCTTCTGTCAGGTGGAGGAATAATTATTTTCCGCGTAATAAGGAGGCACTTCCTTGCGGCTGCCGTGGACCCAGCTGTCAGCCTCTCCACGTACAGTACTCTTCTGATGGAAGTCGGTCGCTGGCCACATTGACCACGCCGCGCCGAGAGCACCAGGGCGGTGGACGACGGCGAGGACTAGGAAGGGGACGACTCGGAGCCGGGGAAGACGCAGCAGTGGATGCCCATGCGAAGAGGAGTACGAGGGTTCACTGGTTCGGCTGCGGTGTGAGGCTGCTGTCACCGCAGAATAACAGGGGGTGTGGTGAGTAGAGGGATGGCCTGGCCAACGGTGAGAGTAGTAGGGGGCGGTGAGGCCTCCGCGGCATCACAGCCGGCCACAGGAGGCAGGAGCACGGGGCACAACCGGCGCTGGTTTGGGCGGCTGGAGCAAGAAGACCAGAGGTTGAAGAAGCACTACGGCCGTTGGATTAAAATCGTATGGTAACAGGAGCTAGAATCGTTCATATTGACTAATTTGACAAAGCCCTCCATCCCCGTCAACTTGGTAGGCCCACAAGTAAGCCTCCCACTATGCTGGGTTCCAGCTGGCAGGGGAATATTCATTTTTTGTGCGTAATAAGGAGGCACTTCCTTGCGTGCGAAGATAGCTGGTGGGTCCGACATGTCAGCGGGGGGCACTTTATTTCGCAAAATACAGAGGCCCTTCCGGTGGGTCCTAGATGTCAGGTGGAGGAATCATTATTTTGCGCGTAATAAGGAGGCATTTCCTTGTGTGCGGCCATGGACCCAGCTGTCAGCCTCTCCACGCACAGTCTACTTATGATGGTGTCGTTCGTTGACCACGTTGACCACGCTGTGCCAAGCGCATCCAAGGTGGTGGACGATGGCGAGGCCCCGGACAGCAACGAGCCGGAGATGGGAAGACACGGGAGTAGAGTCACAGACAAAGAGGTGTACGAGGGTTAACTGGTTCTAGTGCGGTGTGGTTCGGCAGTCGGTGGAGAAGAACAGGAGGTGTGGAGGGGTGGAGGGATGGCCTGGCCAACAGTGGAGTAGCGCTTCATAGCGAAGCGTGCTAAGCAGAGCTGCTAGCAGCAGGAGGCGGGAGGTGGTCCCGGCGACGCTGGAGGAAGAAGACGAGAGATTGAAGATGGATGCCGGTCATTGGATGTAAATCCAACAACTAACATGTCAGAATCATTTGTTGACTAAATTGACAACGACTTGCATTGGCTTCGACCTATTGGCTCACATTTCAGCCTCCAAAAATGTGGCACGTATTCAACCCATTTTTTCAGAATTTACAGTCTTTTTTTTGTGTGGTAGAATTTACAGTCAATTTGATCTTTTTTTTGAATTACAGCCATTAGCTGGGCTGGGTGAACAAATAATGTAGCGTCCATGCGGCCCGTTTATTTTATTTCCTAAAAAATTACATGACATTTGCACTTTCTCGAAATACAGGATTTTGCTAGGCTGATTCTAATTATAATGTTGGGTTGGGCCAGTAATGTTATCAAAAAATAAAAAGGGGCTGAGCATTTTTTTATAAATATATTTAAATAATAAGTGATATTATTACATTCGTCCTTAAATCTTACCAAGATTTTGTACACAATCACTAGGATTTTCGTGCCAAAACAATCCAGGATTTTATTTGTTAAGAAATTATTTTTATAAGTTAATAAGATGTGGGGTATTGTTTTCTTACATATGTAAGTATCTGTTAAATATATGATGACAATAAAAATAATATATAATAACATATAAAATACTTTTTTTTAGAAAAACAGGGAGCATCTCCCCGGTTCCATTGCTGAGAACGAAACCACAACATATTCTGATACAGCAGCTCAAAGAGCAGTTCGAAAGCAAAGGTAGAACAACTACAAACTAGGGGGGTGGATGAACAAGTTCTCTGAATAACACAAATCACCCGAGCGGTGCCAAAGGCAGAGCGGATAGAGCACTCAAATGACACAAGGAGGGTCCAGCGAAGCCTTCATGGTCTTCAGCCGAGGGGCCATGTCAGCCTGCGGCGACTAGTAAGCAAGCGGAGACACTGGGCTGGAAGGCGTAGCATGGTGGATGTCCCTCTTTTTTGGCGCCAGGTGCCCATCATCTTCATCAGAGATCTTGAGACGAGCCCACGGGTCCAGCCCCAGAGAAGGTCGAGCCTTGTACGGCCACAAGTGATCGCCAACAGTTTCTGGAGGGATCTTGTTAGGGTTTCCACGAAGCTCATCAACTTGGCCTTGTCCGATCCGAAGGAGAGAATCGCCCAGTTCCTCACCATGTTCCTGATCAACCTCAAGACCTACGGAATGGAAATCCAGGAGGTGTTATTGAAAATCATAGCATTTCTATATTTCCAGAGGCACCAAAGGACAGCTGAGCTAACAGTGTTTAAAACTGAGCACGTTTTGGTACCAATCCAGAATTTGGCGACAGATTCGAAGGATGAGCCAATCTAACTAGAGAAATATTCCTCAATGTGGGCCCAGAGATGTTTAGCAACTATACATTCAAAAAATAGGTGAGAACAAGACTCTTGTTCCAAGCAGTAAACACAATCAAGGGGTTTGATGATGTGTCTCTTCCTAAGGTTATCCCTAGTCATCAATTTGTTTTTGGAGAGAAGCCAGAGAAATACATGAATTTTAGGGGGAACTCTCAATTTCCAGACAGCAGGGATAAACACGGGTTGAACCCCTCTAAACTTGATAACATGATAGAGGGAGCTGTAGGAATACTTCCCCTTATTGTCCAGCTGCCAAATCAGGGCATCCGGCTCGGCAGTAAAGGTAATGCTTTTGGCAATTTCTTCCAACTGGAATCATTGTTCCATGAGACTATCACTAAAGTTCCTTCTAAAAGAGAGTTTTAGGCATTGACCGTCCCAACCTTCATTGACACTTTTGTTAAGCTCATTGCGGACAGAGTAAATAGGCCAAAATTGGACTGCTAGGAGGGATGTGCCAAACCAAGTATCTTCCCAGAACCTGGTTCTGCTCCCATCCCCTATGTTCCATCTGTAGCCAAATTTCACAGCATGCATAAATCCTTTCCAGAATCTAGAGGTCTTAGGGTTGGAGGAAGGGACAAAAATATTAGGTTTATTTCCTAGGTATTTATGGGCAATAAGAAGCTTCCAGGGTTCCAGGTCTTCCTCATAGAATCTTTTAATCCAAGACCCTAGAAGATAGATGTTAATTTCTTGGAGGTTAGGTATGCCTAGGCCTCCAAAATCTTTTTTTCATAGAGACTAGGGCCCAATTAGCAAGGTGTAGCTTCCTATTTCCCTCAAAATCATTCCACAAGCAATGAGACATCTGAGAATTGATGAGGTTCACTGCCCATTTACGGAACTTGAAGAAGGAGAGGAGATACACTGGAATGCTAGCCAAACAATCTTGTATGAGGATCAATCTACCTTTGTAAGAGAGAAGTTTGTCCCTCCACCCAGCAATCATTTTAATGATTTTATCCAGAAGGGTTGGATATCCTCTCTCCTCAGTTTATAATAGTGGAGAGGGATACCTAGGTACTTAATGGAAGTTACCTTTATTATAGACTAGAATAGAGAGGAAGTCAGCTAACTCCTGATCATCCATGTTGATAGGGATGAGTTCACTTTTAGAGTAGTTGATTCTCATGCCTGAGACTTGTTCAAACCAGGTTAGAACAGTTTTCAGATTGCTAGCATGTGTGGAGTCATTGTCTAAGAAAAGGATGGTATCATCTACATATTGAAGGTAGATGATGCCATCAGGGCAGACCTCAGGATAGAGCCCTGCAATCAGACTATGATTAGCAGCTTTGCTCAGCATTTTAGTAAGAACGTCCACTGCTAAATTAAACAAAAGCGGGGAGATGGGGTCACCTTGCCTAAGGCCTTTACCAACAAGGAAAAAATCACTTTCACAGTTATTTAACTTGACCCCAACAGAGCCCCCATGAGTAAGTTGCTGGATCCAACTCTCCTCTATGAAAGGCTTGTAAAAGATCTAAGAGATCATTTTTCATCAAGTCCCAAAAATGCTGGTAAAACAAGAAGGGAATCCCATCAGGACCAGGAGCCCCATCAGGATAAGAGCTAAAAATGGCTTCCTTCACCTCTGTCTCTGAAAAAGGGGCTTCTAGCAGCTCATTTTCAGCAGGAGAGACTTTTTTCAGAAGCAGAGAAAAAATTGTTTTGTAGAGAGAACCCAGAAGGGTTTTCTTTCTTAAATAGGTCTTTGTAGAAATCACTAGCCACTTTCAGCATCTCATCTACCTCAGTAATAGGGCCATTAGGGGCATCAAGGGAGTGAATGAGGGTTTTCCTCCTCCTCTGGTTAGCTACTGCATGGAAGTAAGCAGTATTTCTATCACCCTCCTTAATGTTCCAATCTCTAGACCTTTGTTTGGCTTTGATTTCTTCTTGAAGCCAAATTTTCTTGAGCTCTCCATGGACAAAGTTTAATCTATTAGTCTCAGCCTCAGAGAGGTCAGTGGTTTCTGTCTTAATATCTAGAGAATCAAACTCAAGGAGGAGAACCCTTTTGTATCTTCTAAGATTAGCTTCCTCATTGGAGTTCCACCCTTTGGTAATTCTTCTAAATCACCTGATTTTGATATGCCAATTTTCTAGGGGGCAGCTGCTCCCAGTAAGCTCATTCCAGATTTTCCTGACTAGCTCAGTAAAATCTTCTCTAAGCAACCACCACTTTTCAAATTTAAAATTATTGCTCTTTGGAGTTTGGTTAAGACCAGAGTCCCAGAGCAAAGGAGTGTGGTCACTACCACATCTGGGCAGAGCTCTACAACTAGAAAGGGGAAAGAAACTATCTAATTCTGTGTCACAGAAAATTCTGTCAATGGTGGACATAATCCTGGAGCAGCACTTCCAACATATCTAGCAGAACTGTGGGTTTTCCTTCTGACAGGGCAATTCTCAACTTTATGGGTAACCATTTTGCAGATAAAACAACTCTTGGGCTTGGCACATTTATCCAAATGATGCCCTGGTTCCCCACAGTTGTAGCAGATCACCTCAGAGTATGCCATAAGGCCCGAAGTAGGGCCAGGAGCAGTTTTCTGGATGTCCTATCTCTTCTTTTGCTGATTCTTGCCTTGAGATTTCCCACTGATCTGAGAGTCAGAACCACCAGCAGATTGATCTTGGCCAATTACAGGACCTTCCCAGATTGTGCCCCCATTTGGGGCGGAGGTGGGCCGTACCACTGCCCAACCAGCGCTCCCCCCCATTGTGATAGGGGAAATTCATCGGAGTTCCTGGTTCCTTCTCATCCTCCAGACAGATGTTGTCTCTCAAGAAGCAGAAATAACCACCAGACAGCTCAATTGAAGTAGATTGCAAGCCTAATTTCAATCTTCTGCAGGTTTGGGGGAGAGGTAAGGTAGGGGATCCACTTGCTCCGGCTCCGGTGGCGTGCTGGTGGGCAGGAGTCCACTCAAGCATTCCCATCTCGCAGCACGGCGTGGATCTCCTGAATTCACTTCTCCTTTCGCCCATCGGACGAACACAATCGGCGGCTCACTGGGGTGTGGCATCCTGTGCTTCTCCGAGAAATCTCCTTCGAAGTAGATCCGCAGGGCTAGATTCAGCAGCTCCCAATCCACATGATCCTTGCACATCCGAGCATACCTGCGCGAGTGAGAGAACGGATGCGGTCCCTCCTCGGCTTCCTCCCTCGCAGCTTCCTCCTCTGCTTCCCTCCATTCGTGCGTGCACTGGGTCCAGGAGAGAGCGTCGTGGCGGATCCGCATCTCCCGCTCCCTCCATCTCCTCCCTCGAGTCTCCCGCAGCACCGCCGGCGCGATGGAGTCGACCGGCTGGAGCATCCGTGGGAAGGCTTTGTAGACATGTGGGAGATGCATCTTGTACATCTGCCTGTCTTCCAGCCATTCCCCCGTGGATATGGCCGGCGACTCCATGGGGCACGCGAGTGGACTTGCTGAGGGGGGCAGGCGCGCCCGGAGTCAGGAGGCGGGGGGTGGCGGCGAGATCTATTTGCCAATTACTCCCTCCTTTTCGGTTTATAGGGCTCAATTCAAAAATCTCACCAACCAAGTTAGATGATGAATGGTGGAATACTTTTTGTAGTTTGCAAAAGCACCTAATTAATGCACTTGTTTTCCTCAAAAAATTATGTTTATCAATGCATAAATTGCAATGCATGCATGCATAAAGTACATGCATTGGTCAATTTTCTCTTAATACTTGCATGCAATGATTTAATGCACCTTGGAATCTGAACATGTGATGGAAAACAACCAAATTGAGCCTTATAAAATGGAAAAACTAAAATTTTGAGATAAGCCCTAAAAACCGAAAAGGAGGGAGTATGTGAACTAAACAGTCAACATATAAAATAATTTAAATATATATAATATAGTTAGAAGGGAAACATAAGATGGACCTGGCGTTCCTATTCTTATATAGAAAAATAGAACAGACCTCTGTGTTTTCTTCAAAAAAAATACATAATTTGGGTTGCCAAAAATAAAACCTCGGATGGGAGGTCCATAGGCCGGTCGATACATGACAGCCCTAAGAAAATACAAACATGCCTATGGACCTCCCATCCGAGGTCATGGGCTGTGCATGTTAAAAATGAAAGCCTAGACGGGGCAGCCCAAAACCACGTCCAACACTTGCCAAAACTTCGTCCCTCGTTTTCTCTGTGTTTCACACACTCGACATTGTGTGGGCATTTTGACTGTGCGTCATATGAAGATGTGCTATGCATGAATGTTGATCAGCATGATGTTAACTGGCTGGTAGTTCCATTTTCGACCATGAATAAAACTTCCAACATGATGTTAACCCTGTTTGAAAAGGCCGTGTTAATATAAATGCTCTGCCTCTGAAAGTTGCAGTTTCTTATCTGAAACTGAACTTGCAGTTTCTTATCTGAAACTGAAACTTGCAGTTTCTTCTCTGAGAATCACATTGTCTGCACTTTTATACTCCTATGAAATTACATTTTTTAAGTGCTAAAATAGATATCTAGAATTCATAAAATACTTTATATGCTCAATACTGCAAATCTGAAATTCAAAAGACATTCATATCTGAAAGTACTCTCAAAATACACAACACAAAACACAATTCACAACCTGCAATTACTGACAACCCTAAGCTCCTCCTGACAATTCACAACCTGCCCGACTATTGGGCTGGGGGGAGCAGCCCCCTCCTATTCCTCGGCGGCAGACAGCCGCCCCGTGAGATGATGTGAACGGCGAGGGAGACGATGGCGGGGAAGCATCGTCAGGCCAACTGCTTTTCTCCTCTTGCAGTTGGGTTCGGTCGACGAAGACTCCACCGGCTCGCTCTGGCAGGACACCCTCACAAACGGCACCCTGTAGATGCTCGATCCTTCAATCTCTGGTGGATGCTCCTTCTGGGATCGATACTCCCACCACCGCTCCCTCACGATCGGATTCGTCGAATCTGTTTGCTCCGTGGCCCAGAGGAGCAGCTCTATGTACTCCAGTGCGACTCCCTCCCGGAGTATCGTCGCCTTTTCGCTCTGTTGCAGATATTTGGCCATGGATGTCGCCGTCGCCACTAGTTGGTCCTTGTTGTCAAACCAAGACTGTATCTCCAACATCCTAGCTAGCTTCATAGGGTCGCCGTCTGCGATCCTCACGTATCGGTTGTACTCCTCCATCGATCTACTTCTCCACAGCACCTTCACTCGCCGGCGGTGGTTTTTTAATGGAAGAGGAGAGGAGCAGTGCTGGTTTTGGATTAGAACGGGAGAGGAGCGACGCTAGTTTTGGACTGGAACAGGAGAGGAGCGGCGGTGGTGGTTTAAGAGGAGAAGAGCGGAAGAGCGGCGCTGGTCTTGGAAGTATTTTTTGTTGTTTCGCGTATTTTGGGTCAAAGTTTGACCACGTACTGTATTTGACAAGCAAAATGTGAATGCATGTCACCAAAAATTGTATCGTTTGGTTCGTATCTGAATGTACTTTCAAATTATACTCCCTCCATTTTTGTATACAAGGCCACAAACTCATATTATAGGTACCAAGGTAAAAATCAATGCTATGTTTAAGTCAATGTTGCAAGCTAGCTTGTCACCTTGATTGTCGTGTTAATTAATGTGGTTTTTCTCTCCCAAGCACAACAAGCCAACCCTCTTACACCTCATTGGTTGATTAATGTTGGGAATGCAAGCTAACCTTCTCACTCCCGCATGCACACAAGGGATATTAATGTCCTCGGGTGCTAGTATGAGGCAAACGCCATCAATTTTGCCTCGATTAATGTTAGTGGCCTTGTATAGTTGCAAATTGTAATTTTGATAGTGGCCTTGTATACAACGTATAACATATATTTTATGTGCGAAAATCATGGTCAATTATGACCCAGAATAAAAGGGAGACTAGTTAATGTGGGGTCACTTTCTTAATTGAAGGGTAAATTGATTTTGATTTTGATCCAGTCAGAGCGCGCCGGCCCTCTCGTCCAATCCTAAATCGCTGCCGCACGCTCCTCTCCCTATTGTCCATTGCAAAACCACCTCCTCTCCTCTCCATCATCTCCATTCCAAAACCACCATCTCGCCTCTCCCTCTTCTCTATTGCAAGACCACCGTCTCTCCTCCGTTTTCTAGACGCTTTGCTCCATGGTGCGGGCGCAAACCATGGATACAAAATTAGTATATTGTATACTATTTAAAAGTCGAGGGCGGGGCTTTTCCTGCGCGGTAGGCGGCGGGGCAGTTCCGCCTAGTCGGTTCGACAGAGACGCGAGAAGACAAGGCAGTAGGCTGCTGCAAATGTAGGGTTGTGTGATTTGACAGCGAGTTACTGCTGGACAGGTGGGGCCCCGTGATTTGACTTGCCATTATCATTTTAACTGCGGCGCTACGACCGACGTGAGTCTCCCAGATTCCTGACCACCTCCATACAGGTGCCTCTCCCAATGCTCCACCATGTAGTAGAGGCTGGCTCTTGCATGAGAGCCCACTTCTCCACTTTTTCCTTGCCTCTCTTTCCTCCACATATGCAAAAATGCCATGTAAAGCGCACTATTGTACTTACTTTTACTTGCTCCTACAGGTGCTTAAGCTTGCCACATAGGCATAAAGTCTGATGTGGCAAGTTAATCAAGAAGAGAGAGACTAGTTTGGTGACCCAAGGAAGAAACAGTGCTAAGCGCGTGTACCTAGGTGAAAAGGCAATTTTGAGTCTATAGCTAATTAAATGAAGCAAACTTAGCAACACCATTTCATTGGAAGAGGTCACTCCTTGGCAAATGCAATAATACACGCGCTTAGCACCGTTTCTCCCTTGAGTACAAAAAAAGAGATAGAGAGGAGTAAAAAAAATACACTTATAGCCAACCTTGTTGTAGTATGAGTGACTAAGTGATGACTATGTATGACATGCCAACATCAGATAGCCTAACGCACCATGTTAAATCTCCAAGGGCGCGACCACGCAAGCGACGGGACGGTCGTGGTAGGCGCGACCATGATACGGGCTGCTGGCAGCCCTTGGATCTGAGATCAAACGGTCACACGCTAAGTTGCTGAAAATTTGCAGAATAACCCTCCAGGATAGGATATTCACCCATAGGTCTAGAATCACGCCATGCAACCATTCGATCTCAGATCCAAGGGCTCTTGAAAGCCCGTATCATGGGAGAATGGAAAGCCACTACCCTGCCATTCGCACACTGGTAGTTCGCTCCTACTCGTCCCCGCACGTCCTTCAATACTACGGCGGTTCGCTCCTAGTCGTCCCGTCCATTCACATTACGGCAATTCCACTAATCCTAACCCTCCTCCTAAATCCATGGAATCCCAAATCTCCATGATCGGTGGTGAGTATAAGGTTAGAACCATCACCGGCGATGAGTTCGACGTCATCTACACCCGTTCTTCCACGACGGTGAAAGGATGCCTTTCTCGCTTCAGCCGCATGTTCGAAAACTCAGATGATGAGTGGGTTGCTGGGCTAGATGTTGAGTACACCAAAGTCCTGGGACGAGAGAAGGACCTAAAGGACGAAGAGAGGAAGAAGCCCGCCGTGATCTAGGTTTGCGTACATAACATTTGCTTGGTCTACCACATATGCCATGCCAACGTTGAGTGCCAGGATTTTAAGAACTTCCTCAAGGACAAAACAGTGAAATTCGTTACTGTAGACTTTGGTAACGACAAAGAAGTCTTGCGTCGGATAGGCCTCGTTGTAGGCAAAACCTTCCACCTCCAGAAGAATCGGCTGGTGTCCTCTCATCAGCCTTCAATGCTGACCCTGGCAGGAGCCATGGTTCATCCTTCGTACGGTAAACTAGAGAAACATCATTACACGTTTCATCGTCATGCATGGCAGCGGAATGTTCTAGATATAGACCACATCCACTATGCTACAATGGATGGCTACCTTTGCTTCAATATTTACAAGGGTTAGATGAAGAGCAACAGCCAAGTGTGCGGTTCAAGCAAAGAAGTATCGGCCAAGAGGAAGAGGGACAAGGACGAAGTCGAGGACGTGGACGAGGACTCCGAGTAAGGTGGCAGTGTCGTTGCTCATGGTGGTTCTAATGCAGTGTCTACCGGAATAGTTGCAAAGTTTAATTTCAGGTGTGCTTAATTTAATTTGAGGGGTGTGTTGTGTTGAGCCCCCAGTAGAACTATGTTATGTTTCTTCTTGTTACTTTAACTCTTCAGTACGTACATACTAGTATTTCTTACATTTCATCTTTTAGTTGGTATAGTACTACCACTTGTTTCTTCACATTATATATGTACAATATATATGGCCAACATCATATAGCCAACAGTTTAGTTGTCAAAGAATTTCAGGGTGCTTAGTTTTGTCAAAGAATTCCAGGATGCTTAGAGGGTGCTTGGATCCAAGGGACTTATTTTTTCTGACTAAAAATTGTCTCTTTAAGAGGCTAAAGTTACAAGGACCCCTGACTAAAGAGGGGCTAAAACTAGTCTTGAGACTAAATTTTTTTAGTCAGGGGTACCCCTACTAAAATGTGGATTAGTCCTCTCTCTACTCATATAACTCCTCTCCTTTAAAGCAGGCGAGTTCTGGATTGGAGGGTTTGGAGGATAATAAATGCTCATTAACATGATTTTAGCCTTTTAGTATTTGGATCCAAGCATGGGTGAGGCTAGCATGTTTTAGTCCCACTACTTTTAGTCATGGGACTAAAATGTATCCAAGCACCCTCTTAGTTTTATTTGAGGGGTGGGTTGTGCTGGACACCATTATTGTGACTAGCCTTTTTAATAGTACTATATGCATAGTTTGGCGATGAGCGCTCTCTATATGTACCACCTTTTTTTAATTTCAAGTTTTGCTCCAAGGCGCAATCCGTCGATACTACTGCTGTACAAAAGTATACATTTTTTAAAAGGCTAGAGGGCGGGGCAATCTAGCTTGGTCGGTTTCACGAGAGGCGAGGGCCTTTGTGATTTGACGGCTCATTACTGCTGGAAGGTGGGGCCTTGTGATTTGACTGCTCGTATAAATGCGCCGACGACCTGATCGAGGAGGAGCAAAGAACCGTGCGGTATACTCAAGTTTTCCACTGGAGTAGTACTGCGACGGAGGAGCACGAAACACGGCAGCCCAGTGCCATATGGCGATAAAAATGATCTAATTTTCTAGTCATCTCATTGTTAGCATTGTTCTATTCATTCCCTAAAAAACATTGTTCTATTCATGCCTCGCAGAGAACGTGCCATGTGCGGCGAAACACCCGAAGCAAAAGATGAAACACAAGAGCAAAAAAAGAAGGAAGATTATCACCCCAAATGATCTAATTCGCCACGGAGTTGTAACTGCTTCTTCATCGCCTCCACGACCTCCATCTCCTTGCGCTTCTCCTCCGCCATCTTCATCATTGTGTCCATGACGTGGCATTTCTCGACCTGAGCCTTCATCATCTATTCCACGGCCATATTACGTGCCTTGACAGCAGCCAGGTGCTCGATGCGGAGCTTCGCCAACTCTTCCTTCTGTTCCATGGCGAGGGCCTGCAACATCTTCATCGAGGAACTACTATTCTCATGCAGCTTATTCCAGCCGGCGTTCTTCTCCTTTAACAGGTCGATCTCGTGGCAGAGCTTCGCATTGTCCTCCCGAAGTCGCAGGATTTCGCCGGTTGCCTTCTTCTTCGAGGCAATGCTCTTCTTCAGCAGCATCACCAAGCTGGCGGTCAACTCCCCCTGCTGATTGAGCTCAACGGGCATGTCGTCGAGGCTCTCCTTCAGCAACTCCATCAAACCTTGGATGAACTCCTTCTGCTTATTGAGATGATCGGGCATGCCGTCGAGGGATAACGACTCCAGCTCCGCCGGCTCGACATGTTCGCCTCTGCGGCTAGGGCGCTCCTAGGAGCCATCGCCTGCCCGTGAGAGATCTTTCGAGGTCTCTGCGTGGTGGCGAGCCCTCTCTTTTTTTCCATAGCCTTGGTTGCCGCTCCCTTGTTACAAGTTGTTCTCGACCTAGAGCTCTGCTCACCGGCCATGGCAATGACGGACGAAGAAGAAGCACTTATGAGGAGGAAAGGTAGAGTGATTTTTGGTTAGGTAGTTCCCCTTTTTATAACCTAAGTACTAGCACTAGTACTTGTTGGATTATGGATGGGCTTAGGCCCATATAAGACACTAATACCTGCATAGTGGGAACACGTTCAGGTTTGGTACGTACTACTAGTAGGTGTGAGAAGGCTTTTGAATGTGATGGGAATAAGGTAAAGACTAATTGATGGTTTTGGTTTCGAGGCCCGAAACGGCTCCCGATGAGTTTAGCGGAACATAAATTTCAAGTACTACACTGCTCAAATGCGTAAATATTATGTTACTGTCAAAAATTGGCACAAAATACGAAGGAGACCAATGGAAGTACTACTAGCAACCCACGATTTAACTACTCGCATGCGCGCAGTGGAGTAATAATGTCTTTCTTCCGCCCTCACGCCCACTCAATTTTCATGCACTGTATTAATTAACCATCAATGAAGTGAACGACTTTACACGCATCAAATTATCACATGGGGTGGATCTTGGTACAAAATTGTGTCCGCCCGTGTACCCGCGTGTGCGTGCGAGGAATGAGTGCGTGCATGGTGTGCGTGCACATCTTCGCTTCGTGCATGTACCACCAATATGGCTCAGGGAGGACGAGTACATTCTTCTGGAACCAGCAGCACATCACAGTGATCAATCCACACAAGGAGGTCGCGACAACGCCTCCACATGTGCCACGTGGCTTCATGAACTGTAAGACAGACACTGTGTAGCGTGCCATTGGTATTCTAATTTACATGTTTTGCACATACTCGAAGTACTAGTAAGGTACACGTGCATTGCACGCATCAGATTTTGCAACCAAATTATGAATAAATACCACACTATAGCATGTAAGCTCTGAGTCATATATGCCTGATGTAGCCCTTCGTTTAATTCTTATAGTTCATCTCATTAAAAATCAATTAGTTTTTATAAAAAAGCTAAGAACGCGGGAATAGGAAAAAACATGGGATTATAGTGGAATGTCGTCTTGAATCCTACAGGATTGTACGAGTGTTTGATTGTGCATAGAAAAAACATAGAATTCTTTCAAAGAGGTTTGAGTGGATGGGATGTTTCCTATGAAATCCAGTGCAAATGAATCATATGGAAAAATTCCTATGGTTTACAATCCTACGAATCAAACAACCAAGATAGGAAAAATTCCTAATGATTAGAATCCTCAAAAATTCCTTTGAGAATCCTTTGAATCAAAGAAGCCCTTAATCTATTTTATGATTCATGGAATTGTGCGTTGTAAAGCATAAAGTAAAAACAAATAATGGCAATTCAACTAGAAAAAAGTTTGGGAAGTTATGATATGGAAGATTCTAGAACAAAAGAGAACCACTGTTGTTTTGAGGTTTGTGCATTATGCTTAAGTTCAACCATGGAGTCTGCTAGATTGTACATGTGGCAAAATCCGGTGGGGGGCTAGAAGATGGTGCGAGGGGCCGAGTGGAGGGAGACTATGAAGGAATGCACAAGTGCGAGATCGATATTTAGAGAGAGGGGGCGAACATGTGCGCTGATGCGCGCAGTGGCGGAGCCATGAAAAATAAATGAGCTAGGGGGCTAAGCATTGCTAATCCTTTATGAGGAGGGTCAATTCATGAACTTAAACCATTTTTAGCAGCAATTGTCTAATGATCACATTTATATTACCCTTGATATATAGTGATGTTAGGGGGGGAGGGGGCAGGGCCCTTACTGCCCCCTGTCTTCGCCATTGTGCACGCGTTTGAGAGATGAAGCGGAAGGCATGGATGATGAGAGGGGGACGTTGGATACATAATTAATGTGGGTGTATTAGCTATATATGTTAATCCTATATAGAGAGGCATAGATTGATCGATGTGGACGGGGGAAAGAGGGTGAGACCTCACTGGATATATCGATTGATCGGTTTGTGTGGAAAATTATGAAAGACCTAGCTATATACACACATACATAGAGGAACATCGATCGTTGTGCATGCACGCGTGGGAGATAAAGAATGCCCGATATGATCGAGAGGGGGATGTGTGTTGGTGTGCTCCTTCATGGGAGACCGACCTGAAGAAAAAGATTGCATGCGTGCGATGGATAATGCCGACTGGTAGTGTGTGTGCATGCATGCACGAGAGAAAGTTAGTGGTACAATTATAAAGAGAAGACTACTATGTGGGTGTAAAAGAATAGCTGAATAGGTGAGGTCACAATCAATGTAAAGTTGAATTCAAATATTTGAATAAGAGATCCTGATGTTTGAAACCCATGCATGCATGAATATAACGGAGATCTGCGCGGTGTGGTTTGGAAACGAGCATGTTGTAATGTATACACATTGAACAAGGTCAGACTGATTTGAATTTGATATACCGATGGCAGACATCATTTGGCCACGTCGCATCCGTGCATGGACGCACTATTCTAATTGGAGATGATGGGCGGATTTTGCATCACATATCTATATCTATACCCCTATATATATTATATTTAATATTTTTATATATTGTGTGCGGGTAACTTTAACTTTGAAAGATGCTTGTTGGATGAGGCGAATCCGATGGTCCAAAGATGGAAAATTCGAGCACTACTGGCCGTTGGATATCATCTAGATTCCACCAGATTTCGCCACATGTATAATCTAGAAGTCTCCATGGTTGAACTTAAGCATAATGCACAAACATCAAAACACAAGCACTTCTTATTTGTTCTAGAATCTTCCGTATCAGAATTGCCCAAATGTTTTTCTACATGATTTGCCATTATTTGTTTTTACTTTATGTCTTACGACGCAATTCCATGAATATTAAAATAGATTAGCTTTCTTATAAAAACTAGATGATTTTGAATGAAATAAACTATAAGAATTAAACGAACATCTACATCATGCATATATGACT